>NW_028325250.1:0-287412 GCF_987193195.1 Phasianus colchicus | reverse complement strand
TTGTGATGGGAGTCAGTGTGATCTTGAGGAGTGGAAAGCAGTATTCTTGAGATGAAACGTGAGGTATTTCTAAGAGTCCTGGTATTTCTGGGAGAAAATGTCTTGTTTTGGAGAGCCAAAGTCCCATTTTGGGGGCAGAAGCTGGTATTTCTGTGACACTGCCATCTTGATGGGGGTAAGTGTGATCTTGAGGAGTGTAAAGCAGCATTTTGGTTAGAAAATGGGAGCTCTTCCTAAGAGCAGTGCTATTTCTGGGAGAAAAGGAGCTCTACTGGGCATAAAAATGGTGTATCTGTGATAAAATGCCACATTTCTGAAAGAAACTGTCCTCTTGCGGAGTGTAATGCTGTATGTTCCGGAGGAAATGGGAAATATTCAGCAGAGTCCTGGTATTTCTGGGAGAAGAGGTCTGATGTGGGGGGGGGAAGGTGATGTATCTGTGAGAAAGCTGGTGTTTCTGGGAGAAAATGCCAGGTATTGGTGAGGAAACAGATGCTAGAGAGGGAAAAGGCTGGTATTTTGGGGAAAAAAGGCCGTTTTTTAAAGAATAAGCTGGCATTTCTGGGAGAATATGTCCCATCTTTGGGAGAAAACGGGTGTATGTGGGAGAAAATGTCGTGTATTTGGGAGAAAGCTGGTGTATGTGGGAGAAAAGGCCATTGTGATGGAAGTCAGTGTGATCTTGAGGAGTGGAAAGCAGTATTCTTGAGATGAAACGTGAGGTATTTCTAAGAGTCCTGGTATTTCTGGGAGAAAATGTCTTGTTTTGGAGAGCCAAAGTCCCATTTTGGGGGCAGAAGCTGGTATTTCTGTGACACTGCCATCTTGATGGGGGTAAGTGTGATCTTGAGGAGTGTAAAGCAGCATTTTGGTTAGAAAATGGGAGCTCTTCCTAAGAGCAGTGCTATTTCTGGGAGAAAAGGAGCTCTACTGGGCATAAAAATGGCGTATCTGTGATAAAATGCCACATTTCTGAAAGAAACTGTCCTCTTGCGGAGTGTAATGCTGTATGTTCCGGAGGAAATGGGAAATATTCAGCAGAGTCCTGGTATTTCTGGGAGAAGAGGTCTGATGTGGGGGGGGAAGGTGATGTATCTGTGAGAAAGCTGGTGTTTCTGGGAGAAAATGCCAGGTATTGGTGAGGAAACAGATGCTAGAGAGGGAAAAGGCTGGTATTTTGGGGAAAAAAGGCCGTTTGTTAAAGAATAAGCTGGCATTTCTGGGAGAATATGTCCCATCTTTGGGAGAAAACGGGTGTATGTGGGAGAAAATGTCGTGTATTTGGGAGAAAGCTGGTGTATGTGGGAGAAAAGGCCATTGTGATGGGAGTCAGTGTGATCTTGAGGAGTGGAAAGCAGTATTCTTGAGATGAAACGTGAGGTATTTCTAAGAGTCCTGGTATTTCTGGGAGAAAATGTCTTGTTTTGGAGAGCCAAAGTCCCATTTTGGGGGCAGAAGCTGGTATTTCTCTGACACTGCCATCTTGATGGGGGTAAGTGTGATCTTGAGGAGTGTAAAGCAGCATTTTGGTTAGAAAATGGGAGCTCTTCCTAAGAGCAGTGCTATTTCTGGGAGAAAAGGAGCTCTACTGGGCATAAAAATGGTGTATCTGTGATAAAATGCCACATTTCTGAAAGAAACTGTCCTCTTGCGGAGTGTAATGCTGTATGCTCCGGAGGAAATGGGAAATATTCAGCAGAGTCCTGGTATTTCTGGGAGAAGAGGTCTGATGTGGGGGGGGGAAGGTGATGTATCTGTGAGAAAGCTGGTGTTTCTGGGAGAAAATGCCAGGTATTGGTGAGGAAACAGATGCTAGAGAGGGAAAAGGCTGGTATTTTGGGGAAAAAAGGCCGTTTTTTAAAGAATAAGCTGGCATTTCTGGGAGAATATGTCCCATCTTTGGGAGAAAACGGGTGTATGTGGGAGAAAATGTTGTGTATTTGGGAGAAAGCTGGTGTATGTGGGAGAAAAGGCCATTGTGATGGGAGTCAGTGTGATCTTGAGGAGTGGAAAGCAGTATTCTTGAGATGAAACGTGAGGTATTTCTAAGAGTCCTGGTATTTCTGGGAGAAAATGTCTTGTTTTGGAGAGCCAAAGTCCCATTTTGGGGGCAGAAGCTGGTATTTCTGTGACACTGCCATCTTGATGGGGGTAAGTGTGATCTTGAGGAGTGTAAAGCAGCATTTTGGTTAGAAAATGGGAGCTCTTCCTAAGAGCAGTGCTATTTCTGGGAGAAAAGGAGCTCTACTGGGCATAAAAATGGTGTATCTGTGATAAAATGCCACATTTCTGAAAGAAACTGTCCTCTTGCGGAGTGTAATGCTGTATGTTCCGGAGGAAATGGGAAATATTCAGCAGAGTCCTGGTATTTCTGGGAGAAGAGGTCTGATGTGGGGGGGGGAAGGTGATGTATCTGTGAGAAAGCTGGTGTTTCTGGGAGAAAATGCCAGGTATTGGTGAGGAAACAGATGCTAGAGAGGGAAAAGGCTGGTATTTTGGGGAAAAAAGGCCGTTTGTTAAAGAATAAGCTGGCATTTCTGGGAGAATATGTCCCATCTTTGGGAGAAAACGGGTGTATGTGGGAGAAAATGTCGTGTATTTGGGAGAAAGCTGGTGTATGTGGGAGAAAAGGCCATTGTGATGGGAGTCAGTGTGATCTTGAGGAGTGGAAAGCAGTATTCTTGAGATGAAACGTGAGGTATTTCTAAGAGTCCTGGTATTTCTGGGAGAAAATGTCTTGTTTTGGAGAGCCAAAGTCCCATTTTGGGGGCAGAAGCTGGTATTTCTGTGACACTGCCATCTTGATGGGGGTAAGTGTGATCTTGAGGAGTGTAAAGCAGCATTTTGGTTAGAAAATGGGAGCTCTTCCTAAGAGCAGTGCTATTTCTGGGAGAAAAGGAGCTCTACTGGGCATAAAAATGGTGTATCTGTGATAAAATGCCACATTTCTGAAAGAAACTGTCCTCTTGCGGAGTGTAATGCTGTATGTTCCGGAGGAAATGGGAAATATTCAGCAGAGTCCTGGTATTTCTGGGAGAAGAGGTCTGATGTGGGGGGGGGAAGGTGATGTATCTGTGAGAAAGCTGGTGTTTCTGGGAGAAAATGCCAGGTATTGGTGAGGAAACAGATGCTAGAGAGGGAAAAGGCTGGTATTTTGGGGAAAAAAGGCCGTTTGTTAAAGAATAAGCTGGCATTTCTGGGAGAATATGTCCCATCTTTGGGAGAAAACGGGTGTATGTGGGAGAAAATGTCGTGTATTTGGGAGAAAGCTGGTGTATGTGGGAGAAAAGGCCATTGTGATGGGAGTCAGTGTGATCTTGAGGAGTGGAAAGCAGTATTCTTGAGATGAAACGTGAGGTATTTCTAAGAGTCCTGGTATTTCTGGGAGAAAATGTCTTGTTTTGGAGAGCCAAAGTCCCATTTTGGGGGCAGAAGCTGGTATTTCTGTGACACTGCCATCTTGATGGGGGTAAGTGTGATCTTGAGGAGTGTAAAGCAGCATTTTGGTTAGAAAATGGGAGCTCTTCCTAAGAGCAGTGCTATTTCTGGGAGAAAAGGAGCTCTACTGGGCATAAAAATGGCGTATCTGTGATAAAATGCCACATTTCTGAAAGAAACTGTCCTCTTGCGGAGTGTAATGCTGTATGCTCCGGAGGAAATGGGAAATATTCAGCAGAGTCCTGGTATTTCTGGGAGAAGAGGTCTGATGTGGGGGGGGGAAGGTGATGTATCTGTGAGAAAGCTGGTGTTTCTGGGAGAAAATGCCAGGTATTGGTGAGGAAACAGATGCTAGAGAGGGAAAAGGCTGGTATTTTGGGGAAAAAAGGCCGTTTTTTAAAGAATAAGCTGGCATTTCTGGGAGAATATGTCCCATCTTTGGGAGAAAACGGGTGTATGTGGGAGAAAATGTCGTGTATTTGGGAGAAAGCTGGTGTATGTGGGAGAAAAGGCCATTGTGATGGGAGTCAGTGTGATCTTGAGGAGTGGAAAGCAGTATTCTTGAGATGAAACGTGAGGTATTTCTAAGAGTCCTGGTATTTCTGGGAGAAAATGTCTTGTTTTGGAGAGCCAAAGTCCCATTTTGGGGGCAGAAGCTGGTATTTCTGTGACACTGCCATCTTGATGGGGGTAAGTGTGATCTTGAGGAGTGTAAAGCAGCATTTTGGTTAGAAAATGGGAGCTCTTCCTAAGAGCAGTGCTATTTCTGGGAGAAAAGGAGCTCTACTGGGCATAAAAATGGTGTATCTGTGATAAAATGCCACATTTCTGAAAGAAACTGTCCTCTTGCGGAGTGTAATGCTGTATGCTCCGGAGGAAATGGGAAATATTCAGCAGAGTCCTGGTATTTCTGGGAGAAGAGGTCTGATGTGGGGGGGGGAAGGTGATGTATCTGTGAGAAAGCTGGTGTTTCTGGGAGAAAATGCCAGGTATTGGTGAGGAAACAGATGCTAGAGAGGGAAAAGGCTGGTATTTTGGGGAAAAAAGGCCGTTTGTTAAAGAATAAGCTGGCATTTCTGGGAGAATATGTCCCATCTTTGGGAGAAAACGGGTGTATGTGGGAGAAAATGTCGTGTATTTGGGAGAAAGCTGGTGTATGTGGGAGAAAAGGCCATTGTGATGGGAGTCAGTGTGATCTTGAGGAGTGGAAAGCAGTATTCTTGAGATGAAACGTGAGGTATTTCTAAGAGTCCTGGTATTTCTGGGAGAAAATGTCTTGTTTTGGAGAGCCAAAGTCCCATTTTGGGGGCAGAAGCTGGTATTTCTGTGACACTGCCATCTTGATGGGGGTAAGTGTGATCTTGAGGAGTGTAAAGCAGCATTTTGGTTAGAAAATGGGAGCTCTTCCTAAGAGCAGTGCTATTTCTGGGAGAAAAGGAGCTCTACTGGGCATAAAAATGGTGTATCTGTGATAAAATGCCACATTTCTGAAAGAAACTGTCCTCTTGCGGAGTGTAATGCTGTATGTTCCGGAGGAAATGGGAAATATTCAGCAGAGTCCTGGTATTTCTGGGAGAAGAGGTCTGATGTGGGGGGGGAAGGTGATGTATCTGTGAGAAAGCTGGTGTTTCTGGGAGAAAATGCCAGGTATTGGTGAGGAAACAGATGCTAGAGAGGGAAAAGGCTGGTATTTTGGGGAAAAAAGGCCGTTTTTTAAAGAATAAGCTGGCATTTCTGGGAGAATATGTCCCATCTTTGGGAGAAAACGGGTGTATGTGGGAGAAAATGTCGTGTATTTGGGAGAAAGCTGGTGTATGTGGGAGAAAAGGCCATTGTGATGGGAGTCAGTGTGATCTTGAGGAGTGGAAAGCAGTATTCTTGAGATGAAACGTGAGGTATTTCTAAGAGTCCTGGTATTTCTGGGAGAAAATGTCTTGTTTTGGAGAGCCAAAGTCCCATTTTGGGGGCAGAAGCTGGTATTTCTGTGACACTGCCATCTTGATGGGGGTAAGTGTGATCTTGAGGAGTGTAAAGCAGCATTTTGGTTAGAAAATGGGAGCTCTTCCTAAGAGCAGTGCTATTTCTGGGAGAAAAGGAGCTCTACTGGGCATAAAAATGGCGTATCTGTGATAAAATGCCACATTTCTGAAAGAAACTGTCCTCTTGCGGAGTGTAATGCTGTATGTTCCGGAGGAAATGGGAAATATTCAGCAGAGTCCTGGTATTTCTGGGAGAAGAGGTCTGATGTGGGGGGGGAAGGTGATGTATCTGTGAGAAAGCTGGTGTTTCTGGGAGAAAATGCCAGGTATTGGTGAGGAAACAGATGCTAGAGAGGGAAAAGGCTGGTATTTTGGGGAAAAAAGGCCGTTTGTTAAAGAATAAGCTGGCATTTCTGGGAGAATATGTCCCATCTTTGGGAGAAAACGGGTGTATGTGGGAGAAAATGTCGTGTATTTGGGAGAAAGCTGGTGTATGTGGGAGAAAAGGCCATTGTGATGGGAGTCAGTGTGATCTTGAGGAGTGGAAAGCAGTATTCTTGAGATGAAACGTGAGGTATTTCTAAGAGTCCTGGTATTTCTGGGAGAAAATGTCTTGTTTTGGAGAGCCAAAGTCCCATTTTGGGGGCAGAAGCTGGTATTTCTGTGACACTGCCATCTTGATGGGGGTAAGTGTGATCTTGAGGAGTGTAAAGCAGCATTTTGGTTAGAAAATGGGAGCTCTTCCTAAGAGCAGTGCTATTTCTGGGAGAAAAGGAGCTCTACTGGGCATAAAAATGGTGTATCTGTGATAAAATGCCACATTTCTGAAAGAAACTGTCCTCTTGCGGAGTGTAATGCTGTATGCTCCGGAGGAAATGGGAAATATTCAGCAGAGTCCTGGTATTTCTGGGAGAAGAGGTCTGATGTGGGGGGGGGAAGGTGATGTATCTGTGAGAAAGCTGGTGTTTCTGGGAGAAAATGCCAGGTATTGGTGAGGAAACAGATGCTAGAGAGGGAAAAGGCTGGTATTTTGGGGAAAAAAGGCCGTTTGTTAAAGAATAAGCTGGCATTTCTGGGAGAATATGTCCCATCTTTGGGAGAAAACGGGTGTATGTGGGAGAAAATGTCGTGTATTTGGGAGAAAGCTGGTGTATGTGGGAGAAAAGGCCATTGTGATGGGAGTCAGTGTGATCTTGAGGAGTGGAAAGCAGTATTCTTGAGATGAAACGTGAGGTATTTCTAAGAGTCCTGGTATTTCTGGGAGAAAATGTCTTGTTTTGGAGAGCCAAAGTCCCATTTTGGGGGCAGAAGCTGGTATTTCTGTGACACTGCCATCTTGATGGGGGTAAGTGTGATCTTGAGGAGTGTAAAGCAGCATTTTGGTTAGAAAATGGGAGCTCTTCCTAAGAGCAGTGCTATTTCTGGGAGAAAAGGAGCTCTACTGGGCATAAAAATGGTGTATCTGTGATAAAATGCCACATTTCTGAAAGAAACTGTCCTCTTGCGGAGTGTAATGCTGTATGTTCCGGAGGAAATGGGAAATATTCAGCAGAGTCCTGGTATTTCTGGGAGAAGAGGTCTGATGTGGGGGGGGGAAGGTGATGTATCTGTGAGAAAGCTGGTGTTTCTGGGAGAAAATGCCAGGTATTGGTGAGGAAACAGATGCTAGAGAGGGAAAAGGCTGGTATTTTGGGGAAAAAAGGCCGTTTGTTAAAGAATAAGCTGGCATTTCTGGGAGAATATGTCCCATCTTTGGGAGAAAACGGGTGTATGTGGGAGAAAATGTCGTGTATTTGGGAGAAAGCTGGTGTATGTGGGAGAAAAGGCCATTGTGATGGGAGTCAGTGTGATCTTGAGGAGTGGAAAGCAGTATTCTTGAGATGAAACGTGAGGTATTTCTAAGAGTCCTGGTATTTCTGGGAGAAAATGTCTTGTTTTGGAGAGCCAAAGTCCCATTTTGGGGGCAGAAGCTGGTATTTCTGTGACACTGCCATCTTGATGGGGGTAAGTGTGATCTTGAGGAGTGTAAAGCAGCATTTTGGTTAGAAAATGGGAGCTCTTCCTAAGAGCAGTGCTATTTCTGGGAGAAAAGGAGCTCTACTGGGCATAAAAATGGTGTATCTGTGATAAAATGCCACATTTCTGAAAGAAACTGTCCTCTTGCGGAGTGTAATGCTGTATGCTCCGGAGGAAATGGGAAATATTCAGCAGAGTCCTGGTATTTCTGGGAGAAGAGGTCTGATGTGGGGGGGGGAAGGTGATGTATCTGTGAGAAAGCTGGTGTTTCTGGGAGAAAATGCCAGGTATTGGTGAGGAAACAGATGCTAGAGAGGGAAAAGGCTGGTATTTTGGGGAAAAAAGGCCGTTTGTTAAAGAATAAGCTGGCATTTCTGGGAGAATATGTCCCATCTTTGGGAGAAAACGGGTGTATGTGGGAGAAAATGTCGTGTATTTGGGAGAAAGCTGGTGTATGTGGGAGAAAAGGCCATTGTGATGGGAGTCAGTGTGATCTTGAGGAGTGGAAAGCAGTATTCTTGAGATGAAACGTGAGGTATTTCTAAGAGTCCTGGTATTTCTGGGAGAAAATGTCTTGTTTTGGAGAGCCAAAGTCCCATTTTGGGGGCAGAAGCTGGTATTTCTGTGACACTGCCATCTTGATGGGGGTAAGTGTGATCTTGAGGAGTGTAAAGCAGCATTTTGGTTAGAAAATGGGAGCTCTTCCTAAGAGCAGTGCTATTTCTGGGAGAAAAGGAGCTCTACTGGGCATAAAAATGGCGTATCTGTGATAAAATGCCACATTTCTGAAAGAAACTGTCCTCTTGCGGAGTGTAATGCTGTATGTTCCGGAGGAAATGGGAAATATTCAGCAGAGTCCTGGTATTTCTGGGAGAAGAGGTCTGATGTGGGGGGGGGAAGGTGATGTATCTGTGAGAAAGCTGGTGTTTCTGGGAGAAAATGCCAGGTATTGGTGAGGAAACAGATGCTAGAGAGGGAAAAGGCTGGTATTTTGGGGAAAAAAGGCCGTTTGTTAAAGAATAAGCTGGCATTTCTGGGAGAATATGTCCCATCTTTGGGAGAAAACGGGTGTATGTGGGAGAAAATGTCGTGTATTTGGGAGAAAGCTGGTGTATGTGGGAGAAAAGGCCATTGTGATGGGAGTCAGTGTGATCTTGAGGAGTGGAAAGCAGTATTCTTGAGATGAAACGTGAGGTATTTCTAAGAGTCCTGGTATTTCTGGGAGAAAATGTCTTGTTTTGGAGAGCCAAAGTCCCATTTTGGGGGCAGAAGCTGGTATTTCTGTGACACTGCCATCTTGATGGGGGTAAGTGTGATCTTGAGGAGTGTAAAGCAGCATTTTGGTTAGAAAATGGGAGCTCTTCCTAAGAGCAGTGCT
The DNA here is from genome assembly GCF_987193195.1 of Phasianus colchicus. Lineage (NCBI taxonomy): Eukaryota > Metazoa > Chordata > Aves > Galliformes > Phasianidae > Phasianus > Phasianus colchicus. Next base: position 278,601 of record NW_028325250.1, on the reverse strand, counting down.
ATTTCTGGGAGAAAAGGAGCTCTACTGGGCATAAAAATGGTGTATCTGTGATAAAATGCCACATTTCTGAAAGAAACTGTCCTCTTGCGGAGTGTAATGCTGTATGCTCCGGAGGAAATGGGAAATATTCAGCAGAGTCCTGGTATTTCTGGGAGAAGAGGTCTGATGTGGGGGGGGGAAGGTGATGTATCTGTGAGAAAGCTGGTGTTTCTGGGAGAAAATGCCAGGTATTGGTGAGGAAACAGATGCTAGAGAGGGAAAAGGCTGGTATTTTGGGGAAAAAAGGCCGTTTGTTAAAGAATAAGCTGGCATTTCTGGGAGAATATGTCCCATCTTTGGGAGAAAACGGGTGTATGTGGGAGAAAATGTCGTGTATTTGGGAGAAAGCTGGTGTATGTGGGAGAAAAGGCCATTGTGATGGGAGTCAGTGTGATCTTGAGGAGTGGAAAGCAGTATTCTTGAGATGAAACGTGAGGTATTTCTAAGAGTCCTGGTATTTCTGGGAGAAAATGTCTTGTTTTGGAGAGCCAAAGTCCCATTTTGGGGGCAGAAGCTGGTATTTCTGTGACACTGCCATCTTGATGGGGGTAAGTGTGATCTTGAGGAGTGTAAAGCAGCATTTTGGTTAGAAAATGGGAGCTCTTCCTAAGAGCAGTGCTATTTCTGGGAGAAAAGGAGCTCTACTGGGCATAAAAATGGTGTATCTGTGATAAAATGCCACATTTCTGAAAGAAACTGTCCTCTTGCGGAGTGTAATGCTGTATGTTCCGGAGGAAATGGGAAATATTCAGCAGAGTCCTGGTATTTCTGGGAGAAGAGGTCTGATGTGGGGGGGGGAAGGTGATGTATCTGTGAGAAAGCTGGTGTTTCTGGGAGAAAATGCCAGGTATTGGTGAGGAAACAGATGCTAGAGAGGGAAAAGGCTGGTATTTTGGGGAAAAAAGGCCGTTTGTTAAAGAATAAGCTGGCATTTCTGGGAGAATATGTCCCATCTTTGGGAGAAAACGGGTGTATGTGGGAGAAAATGTCGTGTATTTGGGAGAAAGCTGGTGTATGTGGGAGAAAAGGCCATTGTGATGGGAGTCAGTGTGATCTTGAGGAGTGGAAAGCAGTATTCTTGAGATGAAACGTGAGGTATTTCTAAGAGTCCTGGTATTTCTGGGAGAAAATGTCTTGTTTTGGAGAGCCAAAGTCCCATTTTGGGGGCAGAAGCTGGTATTTCTGTGACACTGCCATCTTGATGGGGGTAAGTGTGATCTTGAGGAGTGTAAAGCAGCATTTTGGTTAGAAAATGGGAGCTCTTCCTAAGAGCAGTGCTATTTCTGGGAGAAAAGGAGCTCTACTGGGCATAAAAATGGTGTATCTGTGATAAAATGCCACATTTCTGAAAGAAACTGTCCTCTTGCGGAGTGTAATGCTGTATGCTCCGGAGGAAATGGGAAATATTCAGCAGAGTCCTGGTATTTCTGGGAGAAGAGGTCTGATGTGGGGGGGGGAAGGTGATGTATCTGTGAGAAAGCTGGTGTTTCTGGGAGAAAATGCCAGGTATTGGTGAGGAAACAGATGCTAGAGAGGGAAAAGGCTGGTATTTTGGGGAAAAAAGGCCGTTTGTTAAAGAATAAGCTGGCATTTCTGGGAGAATATGTCCCATCTTTGGGAGAAAACGGGTGTATGTGGGAGAAAATGTCGTGTATTTGGGAGAAAGCTGGTGTATGTGGGAGAAAAGGCCATTGTGATGGGAGTCAGTGTGATCTTGAGGAGTGGAAAGCAGTATTCTTGAGATGAAACGTGAGGTATTTCTAAGAGTCCTGGTATTTCTGGGAGAAAATGTCTTGTTTTGGAGAGCCAAAGTCCCATTTTGGGGGCAGAAGCTGGTATTTCTGTGACACTGCCATCTTGATGGGGGTAAGTGTGATCTTGAGGAGTGTAAAGCAGCATTTTGGTTAGAAAATGGGAGCTCTTCCTAAGAGCAGTGCTATTTCTGGGAGAAAAGGAGCTCTACTGGGCATAAAAATGGTGTATCTGTGATAAAATGCCACATTTCTGAAAGAAACTGTCCTCTTGCGGAGTGTAATGCTGTATGCTCCGGAGGAAATGGGAAATATTCAGCAGTGTCCTGGTATTTCTGGGAGAAGAGGTCTGATGTGGGGGGGGGAAGGTGATGTATCTGTGAGAAAGCTGGTGTTTCTGGGAGAAAATGCCAGGTATTGGTGAGGAAACAGATGCTAGAGAGGGAAAAGGCTGGTATTTTGGGGAAAAAAGGCCGTTTTTTAAAGAATAAGCTGGCATTTCTGGGAGAATATGTCCCATCTTTGGGAGAAAACGGGTGTATGTGGGAGAAAATGTCGTGTATTTGGGAGAAAGCTGGTGTATGTGGGAGAAAAGGCCATTGTGATGGGAGTCAGTGTGATCTTGAGGAGTGGAAAGCAGTATTCTTGAGATGAAACGTGAGGTATTTCTAAGAGTCCTGGTATTTCTGGGAGAAAATGTCTTGTTTTGGAGAGCCAAAGTCCCATTTTGGGGGCAGAAGCTGGTATTTCTGTGACACTGCCATCTTGATGGGGGTAAGTGTGATCTTGAGGAGTGTAAAGCAGCATTTTGGTTAGAAAATGGGAGCTCTTCCTAAGAGCAGTGCTATTTCTGGGAGAAAAGGAGCTCTACTGGGCATAAAAATGGTGTATCTGTGATAAAATGCCACATTTCTGAAAGAAACTGTCCTCTTGCGGAGTGTAATGCTGTATGTTCCGGAGGAAATGGGAAATATTCAGCAGAGTCCTGGTATTTCTGGGAGAAGAGGTCTGATGTGGGGGGGGGAAGGTGATGTATCTGTGAGAAAGCTGGTGTTTCTGGGAGAAAATGCCAGGTATTGGTGAGGAAACAGATGCTAGAGAGGGAAAAGGCTGGTATTTTGGGGAAAAAAGGCCGTTTGTTAAAGAATAAGCTGGCATTTCTGGGAGAATATGTCCCATCTTTGGGAGAAAACGGGTGTATGTGGGAGAAAATGTCGTGTATTTGGGAGAAAGCTGGTGTATGTGGGAGAAAAGGCCATTGTGATGGGAGTCAGTGTGATCTTGAGGAGTGGAAAGCAGTATTCTTGAGATGAAACGTGAGGTATTTCTAAGAGTCCTGGTATTTCTGGGAGAAAATGTCTTGTTTTGGAGAGCCAAAGTCCCATTTTGGGGGCAGAAGCTGGTATTTCTGTGACACTGCCATCTTGATGGGGGTAAGTGTGATCTTGAGGAGTGTAAAGCAGCATTTTGGTTAGAAAATGGGAGCTCTTCCTAAGAGCAGTGCTATTTCTGGGAGAAAAGGAGCTCTACTGGGCATAAAAATGGTGTATCTGTGATAAAATGCCACATTTCTGAAAGAAACTGTCCTCTTGCGGAGTGTAATGCTGTATGTTCCGGAGGAAATGGGAAATATTCAGCAGAGTCCTGGTATTTCTGGGAGAAGAGGTCTGATGTGGGGGGGGGAAGGTGATGTATCTGTGAGAAAGCTGGTGTTTCTGGGAGAAAATGCCAGGTATTGGTGAGGAAACAGATGCTAGAGAGGGAAAAGGCTGGTATTTTGGGGAAAAAAGGCCGTTTGTTAAAGAATAAGCTGGCATTTCTGGGAGAATATGTCCCATCTTTGGGAGAAAACGGGTGTATGTGGGAGAAAATGTCGTGTATTTGGGAGAAAGCTGGTGTATGTGGGAGAAAAGGCCATTGTGATGGGAGTCAGTGTGATCTTGAGGAGTGGAAAGCAGTATTCTTGAGATGAAACGTGAGGTATTTCTAAGAGTCCTGGTATTTCTGGGAGAAAATGTCTTGTTTTGGAGAGCCAAAGTCCCATTTTGGGGGCAGAAGCTGGTATTTCTGTGACACTGCCATCTTGATGGGGGTAAGTGTGATCTTGAGGAGTGTAAAGCAGCATTTTGGTTAGAAAATGGGAGCTCTTCCTAAGAGCAGTGCTATTTCTGGGAGAAAAGGAGCTCTACTGGGCATAAAAATGGTGTATCTGTGATAAAATGCCACATTTCTGAAAGAAACTGTCCTCTTGCGGAGTGTAATGCTGTATGCTCCGGAGGAAATGGGAAATATTCAGCAGAGTCCTGGTATTTCTGGGAGAAGAGGTCTGATGTGGGGGGGGAAGGTGATGTATCTGTGAGAAAGCTGGTGTTTCTGGGAGAAAATGCCAGGTATTGGTGAGGAAACAGATGCTAGAGAGGGAAAAGGCTGGTATTTTGGGGAAAAAAGGCCGTTTTTTAAAGAATAAGCTGGCATTTCTGGGAGAATATGTCCCATCTTTGGGAGAAAACGGGTGTATGTGGGAGAAAATGTCGTGTATTTGGGAGAAAGCTGGTGTATGTGGGAGAAAAGGCCATTGTGATGGGAGTCAGTGTGATCTTGAGGAGTGGAAAGCAGTATTCTTGAGATGAAACGTGAGGTATTTCTAAGAGTCCTGGTATTTCTGGGAGAAAATGTCTTGTTTTGGAGAGCCAAAGTCCCATTTTGGGGGCAGAAGCTGGTATTTCTGTGACACTGCCATCTTGATGGGGGTAAGTGTGATCTTGAGGAGTGTAAAGCAGCATTTTGGTTAGAAAATGGGAGCTCTTCCTAAGAGCAGTGCTATTTCTGGGAGAAAAGGAGCTCTACTGGGCATAAAAATGGTGTATCTGTGATAAAATGCCACATTTCTGAAAGAAACTGTCCTCTTGCGGAGTGTAATGCTGTATGTTCCGGAGGAAATGGGAAATATTCAGCAGAGTCCTGGTATTTCTGGGAGAAGAGGTCTGATGTGGGGGGGGGAAGGTGATGTATCTGTGAGAAAGCTGGTGTTTCTGGGAGAAAATGCCAGGTATTGGTGAGGAAACAGATGCTAGAGAGGGAAAAGGCTGGTATTTTGGGGAAAAAAGGCCGTTTGTTAAAGAATAAGCTGGCATTTCTGGGAGAATATGTCCCATCTTTGGGAGAAAACGGGTGTATGTGGGAGAAAATGTCGTGTATTTGGGAGAAAGCTGGTGTATGTGGGAGAAAAGGCCATTGTGATGGGAGTCAGTGTGATCTTGAGGAGTGGAAAGCAGTATTCTTGAGATGAAACGTGAGGTATTTCTAAGAGTCCTGGTATTTCTGGGAGAAAATGTCTTGTTTTGGAGAGCCAAAGTCCCATTTTGGGGGCAGAAGCTGGTATTTCTGTGACACTGCCATCTTGATGGGGGTAAGTGTGATCTTGAGGAGTGTAAAGCAGCATTTTGGTTAGAAAATGGGAGCTCTTCCTAAGAGCAGTGCTATTTCTGGGAGAAAAGGAGCTCTACTGGGCATAAAAATGGTGTATCTGTGATAAAATGCCACATTTCTGAAAGAAACTGTCCTCTTGCGGAGTGTAATGCTGTATGTTCCGGAGGAAATGGGAAATATTCAGCAGAGTCCTGGTATTTCTGGGAGAAGAGGTCTGATGTGGGGGGGGAAGGTGATGTATCTGTGAGAAAGCTGGTGTTTCTGGGAGAAAATGCCAGGTATTGGTGAGGAAACAGATGCTAGAGAGGGAAAAGGCTGGTATTTTGGGGAAAAAAGGCCGTTTGTTAAAGAATAAGCTGGCATTTCTGGGAGAATATGTCCCATCTTTGGGAGAAAACGGGTGTATGTGGGAGAAAATGTCGTGTATTTGGGAGAAAGCTGGTGTATGTGGGAGAAAAGGCCATTGTGATGGGAGTCAGTGTGATCTTGAGGAGTGGAAAGCAGTATTCTTGAGATGAAACGTGAGGTATTTCTAAGAGTCCTGGTATTTCTGGGAGAAAATGTCTTGTTTTGGAGAGCCAAAGTCCCATTTTGGGGGCAGAAGCTGGTATTTCTGTGACACTGCCATCTTGATGGGGGTAAGTGTGATCTTGAGGAGTGTAAAGCAGCATTTTGGTTAGAAAATGGGAGCTCTTCCTAAGAGCAGTGCTATTTCTGGGAGAAAAGGAGCTCTACTGGGCATAAAAATGGTGTATCTGTGATAAAATGCCACATTTCTGAAAGAAACTGTCCTCTTGCGGAGTGTAATGCTGTATGTTCCGGAGGAAATGGGAAATATTCAGCAGAGTCCTGGTATTTCTGGGAGAAGAGGTCTGATGTGGGGGGGGGAAGGTGATGTATCTGTGAGAAAGCTGGTGTTTCTGGGAGAAAATGCCAGGTATTGGTGAGGAAACAGATGCTAGAGAGGGAAAAGGCTGGTATTTTGGGGAAAAAAGGCCGTTTGTTAAAGAATAAGCTGGCATTTCTGGGAGAATATGTCCCATCTTTGGGAGAAAACGGGTGTATGTGGGAGAAAATGTCGTGTATTTGGGAGAAAGCTGGTGTATGTGGGAGAAAAGGCCATTGTGATGGGAGTCAGTGTGATCTTGAGGAGTGGAAAGCAGTATTCTTGAGATGAAACGTGAGGTATTTCTAAGAGTCCTGGTATTTCTGGGAGAAAATGTCTTGTTTTGGAGAGCCAAAGTCCCATTTTGGGGGCAGAAGCTGGTATTTCTGTGACACTGCCATCTTGATGGGGGTAAGTGTGATCTTGAGGAGTGTAAAGCAGCATTTTGGTTAGAAAATGGGAGCTCTTCCTAAGAGCAGTGCTATTTCTGGGAGAAAAGGAGCTCTACTGGGCATAAAAATGGTGTATCTGTGATAAAATGCCACATTTCTGAAAGAAACTGTCCTCTTGCGGAGTGTAATGCTGTATGCTCCGGAGGAAATGGGAAATATTCAGCAGAGTCCTGGTATTTCTGGGAGAAGAGGTCTGATGTGGGGGGGGGAAGGTGATGTATCTGTGAGAAAGCTGGTGTTTCTGGGAGAAAATGCCAGGTATTGGTGAGGAAACAGATGCTAGAGAGGGAAAAGGCTGGTATTTTGGGGAAAAAAGGCCGTTTGTTAAAGAATAAGCTGGCATTTCTGGGAGAATATGTCCCATCTTTGGGAGAAAACGGGTGTATGTGGGAGAAAATGTCGTGTATTTGGGAGAAAGCTGGTGTATGTGGGAGAAAAGGCCATTGTGATGGGAGTCAGTGTGATCTTGAGGAGTGGAAAGCAGTATTCTTGAGATGAAACGTGAGGTATTTCTAAGAGTCCTGGTATTTCTGGGAGAAAATGTCTTGTTTTGGAGAGCCAAAGTCCCATTTTGGGGGCAGAAGCTGGTATTTCTGTGACACTGCCATCTTGATGGGGGTAAGTGTGATCTTGAGGAGTGTAAAGCAGCATTTTGGTTAGAAAATGGGAGCTCTTCCTAAGAGCAGTGCTATTTCTGGGAGAAAAGGAGCTCTACTGGGCATAAAAATGGTGTATCTGTGATAAAATGCCACATTTCTGAAAGAAACTGTCCTCTTGCGGAGTGTAATGCTGTATGTTCCGGAGGAAATGGGAAATATTCAGCAGAGTCCTGGTATTTCTGGGAGAAGAGGTCTGATGTGGGGGGGGGAAGGTGATGTATCTGTGAGAAAGCTGGTGTTTCTGGGAGAAAATGCCAGGTATTGGTGAGGAAACAGATGCTAGAGAGGGAAAAGGCTGGTATTTTGGGGAAAAAAGGCCGTTTGTTAAAGAATAAGCTGGCATTTCTGGGAGAATATGTCCCATCTTTGGGAGAAAACGGGTGTATGTGGGAGAAAATGTCGTGTATTTGGGAGAAAGCTGGTGTATGTGGGAGAAAAGGCCATTGTGATGGGAGTCAGTGTGATCTTGAGGAGTGGAAAGCAGTATTCTTGAGATGAAACGTGAGGTATTTCTAAGAGTCCTGGTATTTCTGGGAGAAAATGTCTTGTTTTGGAGAGCCAAAGTCCCATTTTGGGGGCAGAAGCTGGTATTTCTGTGACACTGCCATCTTGATGGGGGTAAGTGTGATCTTGAGGAGTGTAAAGCAGCATTTTGGTTAGAAAATGGGAGCTCTTCCTAAGAGCAGTGCTATTTCTGGGAGAAAAGGAGCTCTACTGGGCATAAAAATGGTGTATCTGTGATAAAATGCCACATTTCTGAAAGAAACTGTCCTCTTGCGGAGTGTAATGCTGTATGTTCCGGAGGAAATGGGAAATATTCAGCAGAGTCCTGGTATTTCTGGGAGAAGAGGTCTGATGTGGGGGGGGGAAGGTGATGTATCTGTGAGAAAGCTGGTGTTTCTGGGAGAAAATGCCAGGTATTGGTGAGGAAACAGATGCTAGAGAGGGAAAAGGCTGGTATTTTGGGGAAAAAAGGCCGTTTGTTAAAGAATAAGCTGGCATTTCTGGGAGAATATGTCCCATCTTTGGGAGAAAACGGGTGTATGTGGGAGAAAATGTCGTGTATTTGGGAGAAAGCTGGTGTATGTGGGAGAAAAGGCCATTGTGATGGGAGTCAGTGTGATCTTGAGGAGTGGAAAGCAGTATTCTTGAGATGAAACGTGAGGTATTTCTAAGAGTCCTGGTATTTCTGGGAGAAAATGTCTTGTTTTGGAGAGCCAAAGTCCCATTTTGGGGGCAGAAGCTGGTATTTCTGTGACACTGCCATCTTGATGGGGGTAAGTGTGATCTTGAGGAGTGTAAAGCAGCATTTTGGTTAGAAAATGGGAGCTCTTCCTAAGAGCAGTGCTATTTCTGGGAGAAAAGGAGCTCTACTGGGCATAAAAATGGTGTATCTGTGATAAAATGCCACATTTCTGAAAGAAACTGTCCTCTTGCGGAGTGTAATGCTGTATGTTCCGGAGGAAATGGGAAATATTCAGCAGAGTCCTGGTATTTCTGGGAGAAGAGGTCTGATGTGGGGGGGGGAAGGTGATGTATCTGTGAGAAAGCTGGTGTTTCTGGGAGAAAATGCCAGGTATTGGTGAGGAAACAGATGCTAGAGAGGGAAAAGGCTGGTATTTTGGGGAAAAAAGGCCGTTTTTTAAAGAATAAGCTGGCATTTCTGGGAGAATATGTCCCATCTTTGGGAGAAAACGGGTGTATGTGGGAGAAAATGTCGTGTATTTGGGAGAAAGCTGGTGTATGTGGGAGAAAAGGCCATTGTGATGGGAGTCAGTGTGATCTTGAGGAGTGGAAAGCAGTATTCTTGAGATGAAACGTGAGGTATTTCTAAGAGTCCTGGTATTTCTGGGAGAAAATGTCTTGTTTTGGAGAGCCAAAGTCCCATTTTGGGGGCAGAAGCTGGTATTTCTGTGACACTGCCATCTTGATGGGGGTAAATGTGATCTTGAGGAGTGTAAAGCAGCATTTTGGTTAGAAAATGGGAGCTCTTCCTAAGAGCAGTGCTATTTCTGGGAGAAAAGGAGCTCTACTGGGCATAAAAATGGTGTATCTGTGATAAAATGCCACATTTCTGAAAGAAACTGTCCTCTTGCGGAGTGTAATGCTGTATGTTCCGGAGGAAATGGGAAATATTCAGCAGAGTCCTGGTATTTCTGGGAGAAGAGGTCTGATGTGGGGGGGGGAAGGTGATGTATCTGTGAGAAAGCTGGTGTTTCTGGGAGAAAATGCCAGGTATTGGTGAGGAAACAGATGCTAGAGAGGGAAAAGGCTGGTATTTTGGGGAAAAAAGGCCGTTTGTTAAAGAATAAGCTGGCATTTCTGGGAGAATATGTCCCATCTTTGGGAGAAAACGGGTGTATGTGGGAGAAAATGTCGTGTATTTGGGAGAAAGCTGGTGTATGTGGGAGAAAAGGCCATTGTGATGGGAGTCAGTGTGATCTTGAGGAGTGGAAAGCAGTATTCTTGAGATGAAACGTGAGGTATTTCTAAGAGTCCTGGTATTTCTGGGAGAAAATGTCTTGTTTTGGAGAGCCAAAGTCCCATTTTGGGGGCAGAAGCTGGTATTTCTCTGACACTGCCATCTTGATGGGGGTAAGTGTGATCTTGAGGAGTGTAAAGCAGCATTTTGGTTAGAAAATGGGAGCTCTTCCTAAGAGCAGTGCTATTTCTGGGAGAAAAGGAGCTCTACTGGGCATAAAAATGGTGTATCTGTGATAAAATGCCACATTTCTGAAAGAAACTGTCCTCTTGCGGAGTGTAATGCTGTATGTTCCGGAGGAAATGGGAAATATTCAGCAGAGTCCTGGTATTTCTGGGAGAAGAGGTCTGATGTGGGGGGGGGAAGGTGATGTATCTGTGAGAAAGCTGGTGTTTCTGGGAGAAAATGCCAGGTATTGGTGAGGAAACAGATGCTAGAGAGGGAAAAGGCTGGTATTTTGGGGAAAAAAGGCCGTTTGTTAAAGAATAAGCTGGCATTTCTGGGAGAATATGTCCCATCTTTGGGAGAAAACGGGTGTATGTGGGAGAAAATGTCGTGTATTTGGGAGAAAGCTGGTGTATGTGGGAGAAAAGGCCATTGTGATGGGAGTCAGTGTGATCTTGAGGAGTGGAAAGCAGTATTCTTGAGATGAAACGTGAGGTATTTCTAAGAGTCCTGGTATTTCTGGGAGAAAATGTCTTGTTTTGGAGAGCCAAAGTCCCATTTTGGGGGCAGAAGCTGGTATTTCTGTGACACTGCCATCTTGATGGGGGTAAATGTGATCTTGAGGAGTGTAAAGCAGCATTTTGGTTAGAAAATGGGAGCTCTTCCTAAGAGCAGTGCTATTTCTGGGAGAAAAGGAGCTCTACTGGGCATAAAAATGGTGTATCTGTGATAAAATGCCACATTTCTGAAAGAAACTGTCCTCTTGCGGAGTGTAATGCTGTATGTTCCGGAGGAAATGGGAAATATTCAGCAGAGTCCTGGTATTTCTGGGAGAAGAGGTCTGATGTGGGGGGGGGAAGGTGATGTATCTGTGAGAAAGCTGGTGTTTCTGGGAGAAAATGCCAGGTATTGGTGAGGAAACAGATGCTAGAGAGGGAAAAGGCTGGTATTTTGGGGAAAAAAGGCCGTTTGTTAAAGAATAAGCTGGCATTTCTGGGAGAATATGTCCCATCTTTGGGAGAAAACGGGTGTATGTGGGAGAAAATGTCGTGTATTTGGGAGAAAGCTGGTGTATGTGGGAGAAAAGGCCATTGTGATGGGAGTCAGTGTGATCTTGAGGAGTGGAAAGCAGTATTCTTGAGATGAAACGTGAGGTATTTCTAAGAGTCCTGGTATTTCTGGGAGAAAATGTCTTGTTTTGGAGAGCCAAAGTCCCATTTTGGGGGCAGAAGCTGGTATTTCTCTGACACTGCCATTTTGATGGGGGTAAGTGTGATCTTGAGGAGTGTAAAGCAGCATTTTGGTTAGAAAATGGGAGCTCTTCCTAAGAGCAGTGCTATTTCTGGGAGAAAAGGAGCTCTACTGGGCATAAAAATGGTGTATCTGTGATAAAATGCCACATTTCTGAAAGAAACTGTCCTCTTGCGGAGTGTAATGCTGTATGTTCCGGAGGAAATGGGAAATATTCAGCAGAGTCCTGGTATTTCTGGGAGAAGAGGTCTGATGTGGGGGGGGGAAGGTGATGTATCTGTGAGAAAGCTGGTGTTTCTGGGAGAAAATGCCAGGTATTGGTGAGGAAACAGATGCTAGAGAGGGAAAAGGCCATCCCTTTGGGAGAGAAGTGGTATTTCTGGGAGAAAATGCCCCAAATCGGGGAGTAAGTGTCATCCTGAGGCGTGTCATGGAGTAGATTTGGGAGGAAATGGAGGTGTTTCACAGAGTAGCGGCACTTCTGGGAGAAAATGTCCTCAGTGGGAAAGACAATGTCCTCTTGAGGGAAGAAAACAGGTCTTTCTTACAGCAAATGTCATCCAATTGGGAGAAAATCTCCTCTCTTGGGGAGAAAAGTGGTCTTTCTGAGAGAAGGTGTCCTCTTCTTGGCTGCAAGTGTCCCATTTGGCATTGTCATGGAGGCTTTTTGGGGAGAAAGCGTGTGGCAGTTGTAAGAGAAGGGGTATTTCTGGGAGCAAATCTCCTCTTTTTGGAAGAGAAGGTGAAATTTCCAAGGGAAAAGTGGCATTTCTGGGAGGAAATGACATAGCTGGGGGAGAAAAGTGGGAACCGGTGGGAAAGAAGATCTTGTACTGGAGAGCAACGGTGGTCTTTTTGGTGTGCCAAGTGGTCTCTTGGGGAGACAACGTGGTAAATAGGGGAGACAATGTCCTCTGGAGGAGTGTCAAGTAGTATTTGGGAGAGCAAACGTCAGGTATTTCTCGGAAACCGGCTGTTTCTGGGAGATAGTAGCAGACTTGGTTGGAAAATGACAGGTGTTTGTGAGAAAGCTGGTATTTTGGGAAAAAAAGGCCGTTTTTTAAAGAATAAGCTGGCATTTCTGGGAGAATATGTCCCATCTTTGGGAGAAAACGGGTGTATGTGGGAGAAAATGTCGTGTATTTGGGAGAAAGCTGGTGTATGTGGGAGAAAAGGCCATTGTGATGGGAGTCAGTGTGATCTTGAGGAGTGGAAAGCAGTATTCTTGAGATGAAACATGAGGTATTTCTAAGAGTCCTGGTATTTCTGGGAGAAAATGTCTTGTTTTGGAGAGCCAAAGTCCCATTTTGGGGGCAGAAGCTGGTATTTCTGTGACACTGCCATCTTGATGGGGGTAAGTGTGATCTTGAGGAGTGTAAAGCAGCATTTTGGTTAGAAAATGGGAGCTCTTCCTAAGAGCAGTGCTATTTCTGGGAGAAAAGGAGCTCTACTGGGCATAAAAATGGTGTATCTGTGATAAAATGCCACATTTCTGAAAGAAACTGTCCTCTTGCGGAGTGTAATGCTGTATGTTCCGGAGGAAATGGGAAATATTCAGCAGAGTCCTGGTATTTCTGGGAGAAGAGGTCTGATGTGGGGGGGGGAAGGTGATGTATCTGTGAGAAAGCTGGTGTTTCTGGGAGAAAATGCCAGGTATTGGTGAGGAAACAGATGCTAGAGAGGGAAAAGGCTGGTATTTTGGGGAAAAAAGGCCGTTTTTTAAAGAATAAGCTGGCATTTCTGGGAGAATATGTCCCATCTTTGGGAGAAAACGGGTGTATGTGGGAGAAAATGTCGTGTATTTGGGAGAAAGCTGGTGTATGTGGGAGAAAAGGCCATTGTGATGGGAGTCAGTGTGATCTTGAGGAGTGGAAAGCAGTATTCTTGAGATGAAACGTGAGGTATTTCTAAGAGTCCTGGTATTTCTGGGAGAAAATGTCTTGTTTTGGAGAGCCAAAGTCCCATTTTGGGGGCAGAAGCTGGTATTTCTCTGACACTGCCATCTTGATGGGGGTAAGTGTGATCTTGAGGAGTGTAAAGCAGCATTTTGGTTAGAAAATGGGAGCTCTTCCTAAGAGCAGTGCTATTTCTGGGAGAAAAGGAGCTCTACTGGGCATAAAAATGGTGTATCTGTGATAAAATGCCACATTTCTGAAAGAAACTGTCCTCTTGCGGAGTGTAATGCTGTATGTTCCGGAGGAAATGGGAAATATTCAGCAGAGTCCTGGTATTTCTGGGAGAAGAGGTCTGATGTGGGGGGGGGAAGGTGATGTATCTGTGAGAAAGCTGGTGTTTCTGGGAGAAAATGCCAGGTATTGGTGAGGAAACAGATGCTAGAGAGGGAAAAGGCTGGTATTTTGGGGAAAAAAGGCCGTTTGTTAAAGAATAAGCTGGCATTTCTGGGAGAATATGTCCCATCTTTGGGAGAAAACGGGTGTATGTGGGAGAAAATGTCGTGTATTTGGGAGAAAGCTGGTGTATGTGGGAGAAAAGGCCATTGTGATGGGAGTCAGTGTGATCTTGAGGAGTGGAAAGCAGTATTCTTGAGATGAAACGTGAGGTATTTCTAAGAGTCCTGGTATTTCTGGGAGAAAATGTCTTGTTTTGGAGAGCCAAAGTCCCATTTTGGGGGCAGAAGCTGGTATTTCTGTGACACTGCCATCTTGATGGGGGTAAGTGTGATCTTGAGGAGTGTAAAGCAGCATTTTGGTTAGAAAATGGGAGCTCTTCCTAAGAGCAGTGCTATTTCTGGGAGAAAAGGAGCTCTACTGGGCATAAAAATGGTGTATCTGTGATAAAATGCCACATTTCTGAAAGAAACTGTCCTCTTGCGGAGTGTAATGCTGTATGTTCCGGAGGAAATGGGAAATATTCAGCAGAGTCCTGGTATTTCTGGGAGAAGAGGTCTGATGTGGGGGGGGGAAGGTGATGTATCTGTGAGAAAGCTGGTGTTTCTGGGAGAAAATGCCAGGTATTGGTGAGGAAACAGATGCTAGAGAGGGAAAAGGCTGGTATTTTGGGGAAAAAAGGCCGTTTGTTAAAGAATAAGCTGGCATTTCTGGGAGAATATGTCCCATCTTTGGGAGAAAACGGGTGTATGTGGGAGAAAATGTCGTGTATTTGGGAGAAAGCTGGTGTATGTGGGAGAAAAGGCCATTGTGATGGGAGTCAGTGTGATCTTGAGGAGTGGAAAGCAGTATTCTTGAGATGAAACGTGAGGTATTTCTAAGAGTCCTGGTATTTCTGGGAGAAAATGTCTTGTTTTGGAGAGCCAAAGTCCCATTTTGGGGGCAGAAGCTGGTATTTCTGTGACACTGCCATCTTGATGGGGGTAAGTGTGATCTTGAGGAGTGTAAAGCAGCATTTTGGTTAGAAAATGGGAGCTCTTCCTAAGAGCAGTGCTATTTCTGGGAGAAAAGGAGCTCTACTGGGCATAAAAATGGTGTATCTGTGATAAAATGCCACATTTCTGAAAGAAACTGTCCTCTTGCGGAGTGTAATGCTGTATGTTCCGGAGGAAATGGGAAATATTCAGCAGAGTCCTGGTATTTCTGGGAGAAGAGGTCTGATGTGGGGGGGGGAAGGTGATGTATCTGTGAGAAAGCTGGTGTTTCTGGGAGAAAATGCCAGGTATTGGTGAGGAAACAGATGCTAGAGAGGGAAAAGGCTGGTATTTTGGGGAAAAAAGGCCGTTTGTTAAAGAATAAGCTGGCATTTCTGGGAGAATATGTCCCATCTTTGGGAGAAAACGGGTGTATGTGGGAGAAAATGTCGTGTATTTGGGAGAAAGCTGGTGTATGTGGGAGAAAAGGCCATTGTGATGGGAGTCAGTGTGATCTTGAGGAGTGGAAAGCAGTATTCTTGAGATGAAACGTGAGGTATTTCTAAGAGTCCTGGTATTTCTGGGAGAAAATGTCTTGTTTTGGAGAGCCAAAGTCCCATTTTGGGGGCAGAAGCTGGTATTTCTGTGACACTGCCATCTTGATGGGGGTAAGTGTGATCTTGAGGAGTGTAAAGCAGCATTTTGGTTAGAAAATGGGAGCTCTTCCTAAGAGCAGTGCTATTTCTGGGAGAAAAGGAGCTCTACTGGGCATAAAAATGGTGTATCTGTGATAAAATGCCACATTTCTGAAAGAAACTGTCCTCTTGCGGAGTGTAATGCTGTATGTTCCGGAGGAAATGGGAAATATTCAGCAGAGTCCTGGTATTTCTGGGAGAAGAGGTCTGATGTGGGGGGGGGAAGGTGATGTATCTGTGAGAAAGCTGGTGTTTCTGGGAGAAAATGCCAGGTATTGGTGAGGAAACAGATGCTAGAGAGGGAAAAGGCTGGTATTTTGGGGAAAAAAGGCCGTTTGTTAAAGAATAAGCTGGCATTTCTGGGAGAATATGTCCCATCTTTGGGAGAAAACGGGTGTATGTGGGAGAAAATGTCGTGTATTTGGGAGAAAGCTGGTGTATGTGGGAGAAAAGGCCATTGTGATGGGAGTCAGTGTGATCTTGAGGAGTGGAAAGCAGTATTCTTGAGATGAAACGTGAGGTATTTCTAAGAGTCCTGGTATTTCTGGGAGAAAATGTCTTGTTTTGGAGAGCCAAAGTCCCATTTTGGGGGCAGAAGCTGGTATTTCTGTGACACTGCCATCTTGATGGGGGTAAGTGTGATCTTGAGGAGTGTAAAGCAGCATTTTGGTTAGAAAATGGGAGCTCTTCCTAAGAGCAGTGCTATTTCTGGGAGAAAAGGAGCTCTACTGGGCATAAAAATGGTGTATCTGTGATAAAATGCCACATTTCTGAAAGAAACTGTCCTCTTGCGGAGTGTAATGCTGTATGTTCCGGAGGAAATGGGAAATATTCAGCAGAGTCCTGGTATTTCTGGGAGAAGAGGTCTGATGTGGG
The DNA here is from genome assembly GCF_987193195.1 of Phasianus colchicus. Taxonomy (NCBI): domain Eukaryota; kingdom Metazoa; phylum Chordata; class Aves; order Galliformes; family Phasianidae; genus Phasianus; species Phasianus colchicus. The sequence continues at coordinate 262,594 of NW_028325250.1, read as the reverse complement.
GGGGGGAAGGTGATGTATCTGTGAGAAAGCTGGTGTTTCTGGGAGAAAATGCCAGGTATTGGTGAGGAAACAGATGCTAGAGAGGGAAAAGGCTGGTATTTTGGGGAAAAAAGGCCGTTTGTTAAAGAATAAGCTGGCATTTCTGGGAGAATATGTCCCATCTTTGGGAGAAAACGGGTGTATGTGGGAGAAAATGTCGTGTATTTGGGAGAAAGCTGGTGTATGTGGGAGAAAAGGCCATTGTGATGGGAGTCAGTGTGATCTTGAGGAGTGGAAAGCAGTATTCTTGAGATGAAACGTGAGGTATTTCTAAGAGTCCTGGTATTTCTGGGAGAAAATGTCTTGTTTTGGAGAGCCAAAGTCCCATTTTGGGGGCAGAAGCTGGTATTTCTGTGACACTGCCATCTTGATGGGGGTAAATGTGATCTTGAGGAGTGTAAAGCAGCATTTTGGTTAGAAAATGGGAGCTCTTCCTAAGAGCAGTGCTATTTCTGGGAGAAAAGGAGCTCTACTGGGCATAAAAATGGTGTATCTGTGATAAAATGCCACATTTCTGAAAGAAACTGTCCTCTTGCGGAGTGTAATGCTGTATGTTCCGGAGGAAATGGGAAATATTCAGCAGAGTCCTGGTATTTCTGGGAGAAGAGGTCTGATGTGGGGGGGGGAAGGTGATGTATCTGTGAGAAAGCTGGTGTTTCTGGGAGAAAATGCCAGGTATTGGTGAGGAAACAGATGCTAGAGAGGGAAAAGGCTGGTATTTTGGGGAAAAAAGGCCGTTTTTTAAAGAATAAGCTGGCATTTCTGGGAGAATATGTCCCATCTTTGGGAGAAAACGGGTGTATGTGGGAGAAAATGTTGTGTATTTGGGAGAAAGCTGGTGTATGTGGGAGAAAAGGCCATTGTGATGGGAGTCAGTGTGATCTTGAGGAGTGGAAAGCAGTATTCTTGAGATGAAACGTGAGGTATTTCTAAGAGTCCTGGTATTTCTGGGAGAAAATGTCTTGTTTTGGAGAGCCAAAGTCCCATTTTGGGGGCAGAAGCTGGTATTTCTCTGACACTGCCATCTTGATGGGGGTAAGTGTGATCTTGAGGAGTGTAAAGCAGCATTTTGGTTAGAAAATGGGAGCTCTTCCTAAGAGCAGTGCTATTTCTGGGAGAAAAGGAGCTCTACTGGGCATAAAAATGGTGTATCTGTGATAAAATGCCACATTTCTGAAAGAAACTGTCCTCTTGCGGAGTGTAATGCTGTATGTTCCGGAGGAAATGGGAAATATTCAGCAGAGTCCTGGTATTTCTGGGAGAAGAGGTCTGATGTGGGGGGGGGAAGGTGATGTATCTGTGAGAAAGCTGGTGTTTCTGGGAGAAAATGCCAGGTATTGGTGAGGAAACAGATGCTAGAGAGGGAAAAGGCTGGTATTTTGGGGAAAAAAGGCCGTTTGTTAAAGAATAAGCTGGCATTTCTGGGAGAATATGTCCCATCTTTGGGAGAAAACGGGTGTATGTGGGAGAAAATGTCGTGTATTTGGGAGAAAGCTGGTGTATGTGGGAGAAAAGGCCATTGTGATGGGAGTCAGTGTGATCTTGAGGAGTGGAAAGCAGTATTCTTGAGATGAAACGTGAGGTATTTCTAAGAGTCCTGGTATTTCTGGGAGAAAATGTCTTGTTTTGGAGAGCCAAAGTCCCATTTTGGGGGCAGAAGCTGGTATTTCTGTGACACTGCCATCTTGATGGGGGTAAGTGTGATCTTGAGGAGTGTAAAGCAGCATTTTGGTTAGAAAATGGGAGCTCTTCCTAAGAGCAGTGCTATTTCTGGGAGAAAAGGAGCTCTACTGGGCATAAAAATGGTGTATCTGTGATAAAATGCCACATTTCTGAAAGAAACTGTCCTCTTGCGGAGTGTAATGCTGTATGTTCCGGAGGAAATGGGAAATATTCAGCAGAGTCCTGGTATTTCTGGGAGAAGAGGTCTGATGTGGGGGGGGGAAGGTGATGTATCTGTGAGAAAGCTGGTGTTTCTGGGAGAAAATGCCAGGTATTGGTGAGGAAACAGATGCTAGAGAGGGAAAAGGCTGGTATTTTGGGGAAAAAAGGCCGTTTGTTAAAGAATAAGCTGGCATTTCTGGGAGAATATGTCCCATCTTTGGGAGAAAACGGGTGTATGTGGGAGAAAATGTCGTGTATTTGGGAGAAAGCTGGTGTATGTGGGAGAAAAGGCCATTGTGATGGGAGTCAGTGTGATCTTGAGGAGTGGAAAGCAGTATTCTTGAGATGAAACGTGAGGTATTTCTAAGAGTCCTGGTATTTCTGGGAGAAAATGTCTTGTTTTGGAGAGCCAAAGTCCCATTTTGGGGGCAGAAGCTGGTATTTCTGTGACACTGCCATCTTGATGGGGGTAAGTGTGATCTTGAGGAGTGTAAAGCAGCATTTTGGTTAGAAAATGGGAGCTCTTCCTAAGAGCAGTGCTATTTCTGGGAGAAAAGGAGCTCTACTGGGCATAAAAATGGTGTATCTGTGATAAAATGCCACATTTCTGAAAGAAACTGTCCTCTTGCGGAGTGTAATGCTGTATGTTCCGGAGGAAATGGGAAATATTCAGCAGAGTCCTGGTATTTCTGGGAGAAGAGGTCTGATGTGGGGGGGGGAAGGTGATGTATCTGTGAGAAAGCTGGTGTTTCTGGGAGAAAATGCCAGGTATTGGTGAGGAAACAGATGCTAGAGAGGGAAAAGGCTGGTATTTTGGGGAAAAAAGGCCGTTTGTTAAAGAATAAGCTGGCATTTCTGGGAGAATATGTCCCATCTTTGGGAGAAAACGGGTGTATGTGGGAGAAAATGTCGTGTATTTGGGAGAAAGCTGGTGTATGTGGGAGAAAAGGCCATTGTGATGGGAGTCAGTGTGATCTTGAGGAGTGGAAAGCAGTATTCTTGAGATGAAACGTGAGGTATTTCTAAGAGTCCTGGTATTTCTGGGAGAAAATGTCTTGTTTTGGAGAGCCAAAGTCCCATTTTGGGGGCAGAAGCTGGTATTTCTGTGACACTGCCATCTTGATGGGGGTAAGTGTGATCTTGAGGAGTGTAAAGCAGCATTTTGGTTAGAAAATGGGAGCTCTTCCTAAGAGCAGTGCTATTTCTGGGAGAAAAGGAGCTCTACTGGGCATAAAAATGGTGTATCTGTGATAAAATGCCACATTTCTGAAAGAAACTGTCCTCTTGCGGAGTGTAATGCTGTATGTTCCGGAGGAAATGGGAAATATTCAGCAGAGTCCTGGTATTTCTGGGAGAAGAGGTCTGATGTGGGGGGGGGAAGGTGATGTATCTGTGAGAAAGCTGGTGTTTCTGGGAGAAAATGCCAGGTATTGGTGAGGAAACAGATGCTAGAGAGGGAAAAGGCTGGTATTTTGGGGAAAAAAGGCCGTTTGTTAAAGAATAAGCTGGCATTTCTGGGAGAATATGTCCCATCTTTGGGAGAAAACGGGTGTATGTGGGAGAAAATGTCGTGTATTTGGGAGAAAGCTGGTGTATGTGGGAGAAAAGGCCATTGTGATGGGAGTCAGTGTGATCTTGAGGAGTGGAAAGCAGTATTCTTGAGATGAAACGTGAGGTATTTCTAAGAGTCCTGGTATTTCTGGGAGAAAATGTCTTGTTTTGGAGAGCCAAAGTCCCATTTTGGGGGCAGAAGCTGGTATTTCTGTGACACTGCCATCTTGATGGGGGTAAATGTGATCTTGAGGAGTGTAAAGCAGCATTTTGGTTAGAAAATGGGAGCTCTTCCTAAGAGCAGTGCTATTTCTGGGAGAAAAGGAGCTCTACTGGGCATAAAAATGGTGTATCTGTGATAAAATGCCACATTTCTGAAAGAAACTGTCCTCTTGCGGAGTGTAATGCTGTATGTTCCGGAGGAAATGGGAAATATTCAGCAGAGTCCTGGTATTTCTGGGAGAAGAGGTCTGATGTGGGGGGGGGAAGGTGATGTATCTGTGAGAAAGCTGGTGTTTCTGGGAGAAAATGCCAGGTATTGGTGAGGAAACAGATGCTAGAGAGGGAAAAGGCTGGTATTTTGGGGAAAAAAGGCCGTTTTTTAAAGAATAAGCTGGCATTTCTGGGAGAATATGTCCCATCTTTGGGAGAAAACGGGTGTATGTGGGAGAAAATGTTGTGTATTTGGGAGAAAGCTGGTGTATGTGGGAGAAAAGGCCATTGTGATGGGAGTCAGTGTGATCTTGAGGAGTGGAAAGCAGTATTCTTGAGATGAAACGTGAGGTATTTCTAAGAGTCCTGGTATTTCTGGGAGAAAATGTCTTGTTTTGGAGAGCCAAAGTCCCATTTTGGGGGCAGAAGCTGGTATTTCTCTGACACTGCCATCTTGATGGGGGTAAGTGTGATCTTGAGGAGTGTAAAGCAGCATTTTGGTTAGAAAATGGGAGCTCTTCCTAAGAGCAGTGCTATTTCTGGGAGAAAAGGAGCTCTACTGGGCATAAAAATGGTGTATCTGTGATAAAATGCCACATTTCTGAAAGAAACTGTCCTCTTGCGGAGTGTAATGCTGTATGTTCCGGAGGAAATGGGAAATATTCAGCAGAGTCCTGGTATTTCTGGGAGAAGAGGTCTGATGTGGGGGGGGGAAGGTGATGTATCTGTGAGAAAGCTGGTGTTTCTGGGAGAAAATGCCAGGTATTGGTGAGGAAACAGATGCTAGAGAGGGAAAAGGCTGGTATTTTGGGGAAAAAAGGCCGTTTGTTAAAGAATAAGCTGGCATTTCTGGGAGAATATGTCCCATCTTTGGGAGAAAACGGGTGTATGTGGGAGAAAATGTCGTGTATTTGGGAGAAAGCTGGTGTATGTGGGAGAAAAGGCCATTGTGATGGGAGTCAGTGTGATCTTGAGGAGTGGAAAGCAGTATTCTTGAGATGAAACGTGAGGTATTTCTAAGAGTCCTGGTATTTCTGGGAGAAAATGTCTTGTTTTGGAGAGCCAAAGTCCCATTTTGGGGGCAGAAGCTGGTATTTCTGTGACACTGCCATCTTGATGGGGGTAAGTGTGATCTTGAGGAGTGTAAAGCAGCATTTTGGTTAGAAAATGGGAGCTCTTCCTAAGAGCAGTGCTATTTCTGGGAGAAAAGGAGCTCTACTGGGCATAAAAATGGTGTATCTGTGATAAAATGCCACATTTCTGAAAGAAACTGTCCTCTTGCGGAGTGTAATGCTGTATGTTCCGGAGGAAATGGGAAATATTCAGCAGAGTCCTGGTATTTCTGGGAGAAGAGGTCTGATGTGGGGGGGGGAAGGTGATGTATCTGTGAGAAAGCTGGTGTTTCTGGGAGAAAATGCCAGGTATTGGTGAGGAAACAGATGCTAGAGAGGGAAAAGGCTGGTATTTTGGGGAAAAAAGGCCGTTTGTTAAAGAATAAGCTGGCATTTCTGGGAGAATATGTCCCATCTTTGGGAGAAAACGGGTGTATGTGGGAGAAAATGTCGTGTATTTGGGAGAAAGCTGGTGTATGTGGGAGAAAAGGCCATTGTGATGGGAGTCAGTGTGATCTTGAGGAGTGGAAAGCAGTATTCTTGAGATGAAACGTGAGGTATTTCTAAGAGTCCTGGTATTTCTGGGAGAAAATGTCTTGTTTTGGAGAGCCAAAGTCCCATTTTGGGGGCAGAAGCTGGTATTTCTCTGACACTGCCATCTTGATGGGGGTAAGTGTGATCTTGAGGAGTGTAAAGCAGCATTTTGGTTAGAAAATGGGAGCTCTTCCTAAGAGCAGTGCTATTTCTGGGAGAAAAGGAGCTCTACTGGGCATAAAAATGGTGTATCTGTGATAAAATGCCACATTTCTGAAAGAAACTGTCCTCTTGCGGAGTGTAATGCTGTATGTTCCGGAGGAAATGGGAAATATTCAGCAGAGTCCTGGTATTTCTGGGAGAAGAGGTCTGATGTGGGGGGGGGAAGGTGATGTATCTGTGAGAAAGCTGGTGTTTCTGGGAGAAAATGCCAGGTATTGGTGAGGAAACAGATGCTAGAGAGGGAAAAGGCTGGTATTTTGGGGAAAAAAGGCCGTTTGTTAAAGAATAAGCTGGCATTTCTGGGAGAATATGTCCCATCTTTGGGAGAAAACGGGTGTATGTGGGAGAAAATGTCGTGTATTTGGGAGAAAGCTGGTGTATGTGGGAGAAAAGGCCATTGTGATGGGAGTCAGTGTGATCTTGAGGAGTGGAAAGCAGTATTCTTGAGATGAAACGTGAGGTATTTCTAAGAGTCCTGGTATTTCTGGGAGAAAATGTCTTGTTTTGGAGAGCCAAAGTCCCATTTTGGGGGCAGAAGCTGGTATTTCTGTGACACTGCCATCTTGATGGGGGTAAGTGTGATCTTGAGGAGTGTAAAGCAGCATTTTGGTTAGAAAATGGGAGCTCTTCCTAAGAGCAGTGCTATTTCTGGGAGAAAAGGAGCTCTACTGGGCATAAAAATGGTGTATCTGTGATAAAATGCCACATTTCTGAAAGAAACTGTCCTCTTGCGGAGTGTAATGCTGTATGTTCCGGAGGAAATGGGAAATATTCAGCAGAGTCCTGGTATTTCTGGGAGAAGAGGTCTGATGTGGGGGGGGGAAGGTGATGTATCTGTGAGAAAGCTGGTGTTTCTGGGAGAAAATGCCAGGTATTGGTGAGGAAACAGATGCTAGAGAGGGAAAAGGCTGGTATTTTGGGGAAAAAAGGCCGTTTTTTAAAGAATAAGCTGGCATTTCTGGGAGAATATGTCCCATCTTTGGGAGAAAACGGGTGTATGTGGGAGAAAATGTCGTGTATTTGGGAGAAAGCTGGTGTATGTGGGAGAAAAGGCCATTGTGATGGGAGTCAGTGTGATCTTGAGGAGTGGAAAGCAGTATTCTTGAGATGAAACGTGAGGTATTTCTAAGAGTCCTGGTATTTCTGGGAGAAAATGTCTTGTTTTGGAGAGCCAAAGTCCCATTTTGGGGGCAGAAGCTGGTATTTCTGTGACACTGCCATCTTGATGGGGGTAAGTGTGATCTTGAGGAGTGTAAAGCAGCATTTTGGTTAGAAAATGGGAGCTCTTCCTAAGAGCAGTGCTATTTCTGGGAGAAAAGGAGCTCTACTGGGCATAAAAATGGTGTATCTGTGATAAAATGCCACATTTCTGAAAGAAACTGTCCTCTTGCGGAGTGTAATGCTGTATGTTCCGGAGGAAATGGGAAATATTCAGCAGAGTCCTGGTATTTCTGGGAGAAGAGGTCTGATGTGGGGGGGAAGGTGATGTATCTGTGAGAAAGCTGGTGTTTCTGGGAGAAAATGCCAGGTATTGGTGAGGAAACAGATGCTAGAGAGGGAAAAGGCTGGTATTTTGGGGAAAAAAGGCCGTTTTTTAAAGAATAAGCTGGCATTTCTGGGAGAATATGTCCCATCTTTGGGAGAAAACGGGTGTATGTGGGAGAAAATGTCGTGTATTTGGGAGAAAGCTGGTGTATGTGGGAGAAAAGGCCATTGTGATGGGAGTCAGTGTGATCTTGAGGAGTGGAAAGCAGTATTCTTGAGATGAAACGTGAGGTATTTCTAAGAGTCCTGGTATTTCTGGGAGAAAATGTCTTGTTTTGGAGAGCCAAAGTCCCATTTTGGGGGCAGAAGCTGGTATTTCTGTGACACTGCCATCTTGATGGGGGTAAGTGTGATCTTGAGGAGTGTAAAGCAGCATTTTGGTTAGAAAATGGGAGCTCTTCCTAAGAGCAGTGCTATTTCTGGGAGAAAAGGAGCTCTACTGGGCATAAAAATGGTGTATCTGTGATAAAATGCCACATTTCTGAAAGAAACTGTCCTCTTGCGGAGTGTAATGCTGTATGTTCCGGAGGAAATGGGAAATATTCAGCAGAGTCCTGGTATTTCTGGGAGAAGAGGTCTGATGTGGGGGGGGGAAGGTGATGTATCTGTGAGAAAGCTGGTGTTTCTGGGAGAAAATGCCAGGTATTGGTGAGGAAACAGATGCTAGAGAGGGAAAAGGCTGGTATTTTGGGGAAAAAAGGCCGTTTGTTAAAGAATAAGCTGGCATTTCTGGGAGAATATGTCCCATCTTTGGGAGAAAACGGGTGTATGTGGGAGAAAATGTCGTGTATTTGGGAGAAAGCTGGTGTATGTGGGAGAAAAGGCCATTGTGATGGGAGTCAGTGTGATCTTGAGGAGTGGAAAGCAGTATTCTTGAGATGAAACGTGAGGTATTTCTAAGAGTCCTGGTATTTCTGGGAGAAAATGTCTTGTTTTGGAGAGCCAAAGTCCCATTTTGGGGGCAGAAGCTGGTATTTCTGTGACACTGCCATCTTGATGGGGGTAAGTGTGATCTTGAGGAGTGTAAAGCAGCATTTTGGTTAGAAAATGGGAGCTCTTCCTAAGAGCAGTGCTATTTCTGGGAGAAAAGGAGCTCTACTGGGCATAAAAATGGTGTATCTGTGATAAAATGCCACATTTCTGAAAGAAACTGTCCTCTTGCGGAGTGTAATGCTGTATGTTCCGGAGGAAATGGGAAATATTCAGCAGAGTCCTGGTATTTCTGGGAGAAGAGGTCTGATGTGGGGGGGGGAAGGTGATGTATCTGTGAGAAAGCTGGTGTTTCTGGGAGAAAATGCCAGGTATTGGTGAGGAAACAGATGCTAGAGAGGGAAAAGGCTGGTATTTTGGGGAAAAAAGGCCGTTTTTTAAAGAATAAGCTGGCATTTCTGGGAGAATATGTCCCATCTTTGGGAGAAAACGGGTGTATGTGGGAGAAAATGTCGTGTATTTGGGAGAAAGCTGGTGTATGTGGGAGAAAAGGCCATTGTGATGGGAGTCAGTGTGATCTTGAGGAGTGGAAAGCAGTATTCTTGAGATGAAACGTGAGGTATTTCTAAGAGTCCTGGTATTTCTGGGAGAAAATGTCTTGTTTTGGAGAGCCAAAGTCCCATTTTGGGGGCAGAAGCTGGTATTTCTGTGACACTGCCATCTTGATGGGGGTAAGTGTGATCTTGAGGAGTGTAAAGCAGCATTTTGGTTAGAAAATGGGAGCTCTTCCTAAGAGCAGTGCTATTTCTGGGAGAAAAGGAGCTCTACTGGGCATAAAAATGGTGTATCTGTGATAAAATGCCACATTTCTGAAAGAAACTGTCCTCTTGCGGAGTGTAATGCTGTATGTTCCGGAGGAAATGGGAAATATTCAGCAGAGTCCTGGTATTTCTGGGAGAAGAGGTCTGATGTGGGGGGGAAGGTGATGTATCTGTGAGAAAGCTGGTGTTTCTGGGAGAAAATGCCAGGTATTGGTGAGGAAACAGATGCTAGAGAGGGAAAAGGCTGGTATTTTGGGGAAAAAAGGCCGTTTTTTAAAGAATAAGCTGGCATTTCTGGGAGAATATGTCCCATCTTTGGGAGAAAACGGGTGTATGTGGGAGAAAATGTCGTGTATTTGGGAGAAAGCTGGTGTATGTGGGAGAAAAGGCCATTGTGATGGGAGTCAGTGTGATCTTGAGGAGTGGAAAGCAGTATTCTTGAGATGAAACGTGAGGTATTTCTAAGAGTCCTGGTATTTCTGGGAGAAAATGTCTTGTTTTGGAGAGCCAAAGTCCCATTTTGGGGGCAGAAGCTGGTATTTCTGTGACACTGCCATCTTGATGGGGGTAAGTGTGATCTTGAGGAGTGTAAAGCAGCATTTTGGTTAGAAAATGGGAGCTCTTCCTAAGAGCAGTGCTATTTCTGGGAGAAAAGGAGCTCTACTGGGCATAAAAATGGTGTATCTGTGATAAAATGCCACATTTCTGAAAGAAACTGTCCTCTTGCGGAGTGTAATGCTGTATGTTCCGGAGGAAATGGGAAATATTCAGCAGAGTCCTGGTATTTCTGGGAGAAGAGGTCTGATGTGGGGGGGAAGGTGATGTATCTGTGAGAAAGCTGGTGTTTCTGGGAGAAAATGCCAGGTATTGGTGAGGAAACAGATGCTAGAGAGGGAAAAGGCTGGTATTTTGGGGAAAAAAGGCCGTTTGTTAAAGAATAAGCTGGCATTTCTGGGAGAATATGTCCCATCTTTGGGAGAAAACGGGTGTATGTGGGAGAAAATGTCGTGTATTTGGGAGAAAGCTGGTGTATGTGGGAGAAAAGGCCATTGTGATGGGAGTCAGTGTGATCTTGAGGAGTGGAAAGCAGTATTCTTGAGATGAAACGTGAGGTATTTCTAAGAGTCCTGGTATTTCTGGGAGAAAATGTCTTGTTTTGGAGAGCCAAAGTCCCATTTTGGGGGCAGAAGCTGGTATTTCTGTGACACTGCCATCTTGATGGGGGTAAGTGTGATCTTGAGGAGTGTAAAGCAGCATTTTGGTTAGAAAATGGGAGTTCTTCCTAAGAGCAGTGCTATTTCTGGGAGAAAAGGAGCTCTACTGGGCATAAAAATGGTGTATCTGTGATAAAATGCCACATTTCTGAAAGAAACTGTCCTCTTGCGGAGTGTAATGCTGTATGTTCCGGAGGAAATGGGAAATATTCAGCAGAGTCCTGGTATTTCTGGGAGAAGAGGTCTGATGTGGGGGGGGGAAGGTGATGTATCTGTGAGAAAGCTGGTGTTTCTGGGAGAAAATGCCAGGTATTGGTGAGGAAACAGATGCTAGAGAGGGAAAAGGCTGGTATTTTGGGGAAAAAAGGCCGTTTGTTAAAGAATAAGCTGGCATTTCTGGGAGAATATGTCCCATCTTTGGGAGAAAACGGGTGTATGTGGGAGAAAATGTCGTGTATTTGGGAGAAAGCTGGTGTATGTGGGAGAAAAGGCCATTGTGATGGGAGTCAGTGTGATCTTGAGGAGTGGAAAGCAGTATTCTTGAGATGAAACGTGAGGTATTTCTAAGAGTCCTGGTATTTCTGGGAGAAAATGTCTTGTTTTGGAGAGCCAAAGTCCCATTTTGGGGGCAGAAGCTGGTATTTCTGTGACACTGCCATCTTGATGGGGGTAAGTGTGATCTTGAGGAGTGTAAAGCAGCATTTTGGTTAGAAAATGGGAGCTCTTCCTAAGAGCAGTGCTATTTCTGGGAGAAAAGGAGCTCTACTGGGCATAAAAATGGTGTATCTGTGATAAAATGCCACATTTCTGAAAGAAACTGTCCTCTTGCGGAGTGTAATGCTGTATGTTCCGGAGGAAATGGGAAATATCCAGCAGAGTCCTGGTATTTCTGGGAGAAGAGGTCTGATGTGGGGGGGGGAAGGTGATGTATCTGTGAGAAAGCTGGTGTTTCTGGGAGAAAATGCCAGGTATTGGTGAGGAAACAGATGCTAGAGAGGGAAAAGGCTGGTATTTTGGGGAAAAAAGGCCGTTTTTTAAAGAATAAGCTGGCATTTCTGGGAGAATATGTCCCATCTTTGGGAGAAAACGGGTGTATGTGGGAGAAAATGTCGTGTATTTGGGAGAAAGCTGGTGTATGTGGGAGAAAAGGCCATTGTGATGGGAGTCAGTGTGATCTTGAGGAGTGGAAAGCAGTATTCTTGAGATGAAACGTGAGGTATTTCTAAGAGTCCTGGTATTTCTGGGAGAAAATGTCTTGTTTTGGAGAGCCAAAGTCCCATTTTGGGGGCAGAAGCTGGTATTTCTGTGACACTGCCATCTTGATGGGGGTAAGTGTGATCTTGAGGAGTGTAAAGCAGCATTTTGGTTAGAAAATGGGAGCTCTTCCTAAGAGCAGTGCTATTTCTGGGAGAAAAGGAGCTCTACTGGGCATAAAAATGGTGTATCTGTGATAAAATGCCACATTTCTGAAAGAAACTGTCCTCTTGCGGAGTGTAATGCTGTATGTTCCGGAGGAAATGGGAAATATTCAGCAGAGTCCTGGTATTTCTGGGAGAAGAGGTCTGATGTGGGGGGGGGAAGGTGATGTATCTGTGAGAAAGCTGGTGTTTCTGGGAGAAAATGCCAGGTATTGGTGAGGAAACAGATGCTAGAGAGGGAAAAGGCTGGTATTTTGGGGAAAAAAGGCCGTTTGTTAAAGAATAAGCTGGCATTTCTGGGAGAATATGTCCCATCTTTGGGAGAAAACGGGTGTATGTGGGAGAAAATGTCGTGTATTTGGGAGAAAGCTGGTGTATGTGGGAGAAAAGGCCATTGTGATGGGAGTCAGTGTGATCTTGAGGAGTGGAAAGCAGTATTCTTGAGATGAAACGTGAGGTATTTCTAAGAGTCCTGGTATTTCTGGGAGAAAATGTCTTGTTTTGGAGAGCCAAAGTCCCATTTTGGGGGCAGAAGCTGGTATTTCTGTGACACTGCCATCTTGATGGGGGTAAGTGTGATCTTGAGGAGTGTAAAGCAGCATTTTGGTTAGAAAATGGGAGCTCTTCCTAAGAGCAGTGCTGTTTCTGGGAGAAAAGGAGCTCTACTGGGCATAAAAATGGTGTATCTGTGATAAAATGCCACATTTCTGAAAGAAACTGTCCTCTTGCGGAGTGTAATGCTGTATGTTCCGGAGGAAATGGGAAATATTCAGCAGAGTCCTGGTATTTCTGGGAGAAGAGGTCTGATGTGGGGGGGGGAAGGTGATGTATCTGTGAGAAAGCTGGTGTTTCTGGGAGAAAATGCCAGGTATTGGTGAGGAAACAGATGCTAGAGAGGGAAAAGGCTGGTATTTTGGGGAAAAAAGGCCGTTTGTTAAAGAATAAGCTGGCATTTCTGGGAGAATATGTCCCATCTTTGGGAGAAAACGGGTGTATGTGGGAGAAAATGTCGTGTATTTGGGAGAAAGCTGGTGTATGTGGGAGAAAAGGCCATTGTGATGGGAGTCAGTGTGATCTTGAGGAGTGGAAAGCAGTATTCTTGAGATGAAACGTGAGGTATTTCTAAGAGTCCTGGTATTTCTGGGAGAAAATGTCTTGTTTTGGAGAGCCAAAGTCCCATTTTGGGGGCAGAAGCTGGTATTTCTGTGACACTGCCATCTTGATGGGGGTAAGTGTGATCTTGAGGAGTGTAAAGCAGCATTTTGGTTAGAAAATGGGAGCTCTTCCTAAGAGCAGTGCTATTTCTGGGAGAAAAGGAGCTCTACTGGGCATAAAAATGGTGTATCTGTGATAAAATGCCACATTTCTGAAAGAAACTGTCCTCTTGCGGAGTGTAATGCTGTATGTTCCGGAGGAAATGGGAAATATTCAGCAGAGTCCTGGTATTTCTGGGAGAAGAGGTCTGATGTGGGGGGGGGAAGGTGATGTATCTGTGAGAAAGCTGGTGTTTCTGGGAGAAAATGCCAGGTATTGGTGAGGAAACAGATGCTAGAGAGGGAAAAGGCTGGTATTTTGGGGAAAAAAGGCCGTTTGTTAAAGAATAAGCTGGCATTTCTGGGAGAATATGTCCCATCTTTGGGAGAAAACGGGTGTATGTGGGAGAAAATGTCGTGTATTTGGGAGAAAGCTGGTGTATGTGGGAGAAAAGGCCATTGTGATGGGAGTCAGTGTGATCTTGAGGAGTGGAAAGCAGTATTCTTGAGATGAAACGTGAGGTATTTCTAAGAGTCCTGGTATTTCTGGGAGAAAATGTCTTGTTTTGGAGAGCCAAAGTCCCATTTTGGGGGCAGAAGCTGGTATTTCTGTGACACTGCCATCTTGATGGGGGTAAGTGTGATCTTGAGGAGTGTAAAGCAGCATTTTGGTTAGAAAATGGGAGCTCTTCCTAAGAGCAGTGCTATTTCTGGGAGAAAAGGAGCTCTACTGGGCATAAAAATGGTGTATCTGTGATAAAATGCCACATTTCTGAAAGAAACTGTCCTCTTGCGGAGTGTAATGCTGTATGTTCCGGAGGAAATGGGAAATATTCAGCAGAGTCCTGGTATTTCTGGGAGAAGAGGTCTGATGTGGGGGGGGGAAGGTGATGTATCTGTGAGAAAGCTGGTGTTTCTGGGAGAAAATGCCAGGTATTGGTGAGGAAACAGATGCTAGAGAGGGAAAAGGCTGGTATTTTGGGGAAAAAAGGCCGTTTGTTAAAGAATAAGCTGGCATTTCTGGGAGAATATGTCCCATCTTTGGGAGAAAACGGGTGTATGTGGGAGAAAATGTCGTGTATTTGGGAGAAAGCTGGTGTATGTGGGAGAAAAGGCCATTGTGATGGGAGTCAGTGTGATCTTGAGGAGTGGAAAGCAGTATTCTTGAGATGAAACGTGAGGTATTTCTAAGAGTCCTGGTATTTCTGGGAGAAAATGTCTTGTTTTGGAGAGCCAAAGTCCCATTTTGGGGGCAGAAGCTGGTATTTCTCTGACACTGCCATCTTGATGGGGGTAAGTGTGATCTTGAGGAGTGTAAAGCAGCATTTTGGTTAGAAAATGGGAGCTCTTCCTAAGAGCAGTGCTATTTCTGGGAGAAAAGGAGCTCTACTGGGCATAAAAATGGTGTATCTGTGATAAAATGCCACATTTCTGAAAGAAACTGTCCTCTTGCGGAGTGTAATGCTGTATGTTCCGGAGGAAATGGGAAATATTCAGCAGAGTCCTGGTATTTCTGGGAGAAGAGGTCTGATGTGGGGGGGGGAAGGTGATGTATCTGTGAGAAAGCTGGTGTTTCTGGGAGAAAATGCCAGGTATTGGTGAGGAAACAGATGCTAGAGAGGGAAAAGGCTGGTATTTTGGGGAAAAAAGGCCGTTTTTTAAAGAATAAGCTGGCATTTCTGGGAGAATATGTCCCATCTTTGGGAGAAAACGGGTGTATGTGGGAGAAAATGTCGTGTATTTGGGAGAAAGCTGGTGTATGTGGGAGAAAAGGCCATTGTGATGGGAGTCAGTGTGATCTTGAGGAGTGGAAAGCAGTATTCTTGAGATGAAACGTGAGGTATTTCTAAGAGTCCTGGTATTTCTGGGAGAAAATGTCTTGTTTTGGAGAGCCAAAGTCCCATTTTGGGGGCAGAAGCTGGTATTTCTGTGACACTGCCATCTTGATGGGGGTAAGTGTGATCTTGAGGAGTGTAAAGCAGCATTTTGGTTAGAAAATGGGAGCTCTTCCTAAGAGCAGTGCTATTTCTGGGAGAAAAGGAGCTCTACTGGGCATAAAAATGGTGTATCTGTGATAAAATGCCACATTTCTGAAAGAAACTGTCCTCTTGCGGAGTGTAATGCTGTATGTTCCGGAGGAAATGGGAAATATTCAGCAGAGTCCTGGTATTTCTGGGAGAAGAGGTCTGATGTGGGGGGGGGAAGGTGATGTATCTGTGAGAAAGCTGGTGTTTCTGGGAGAAAATGCCAGGTATTGGTGAGGAAACAGATGCTAGAGAGGGAAAAGGCTGGTATTTTGGGGAAAAAAGGCCGTTTTTTAAAGAATAAGCTGGCATTTCTGGGAGAATATGTCCCATCTTTGGGAGAAAACGGGTGTATGTGGGAGAAAATGTCGTGTATTTGGGAGAAAGCTGGTGTATGTGGGAGAAAAGGCCATTGTGATGGGAGTCAGTGTGATCTTGAGGAGTGGAAAGCAGTATTCTTGAGATGAAACGTGAGGTATTTCTAAGAGTCCTGGTATTTCTGGGAGAAAATGTCTTGTTTTGGAGAGCCAAAGTCCCATTTTGGGGGCAGAAGCTGGTATTTCTGTGACACTGCCATCTTGATGGGGGTAAGTGTGATCTTGAGGAGTGTAAAGCAGCATTTTGGTTAGAAAATGGGAGCTCTTCCTAAGAGCAGTGCTATTTCTGGGAGAAAAGGAGCTCTACTGGGCATAAAAATGGTGTATCTGTGATAAAATGCCACATTTCTGAAAGAAACTGTCCTCTTGCGGAGTGTAATGCTGTATGTTCCGGAGGAAATGGGAAATATTCAGCAGAGTCCTGGTATTTCTGGGAGAAGAGGTCTGATGTGGGGGGGGGAAGGTGATGTATCTGTGAGAAAGCTGGTGTTTCTGGGAGAAAATGCCAGGTATTGGTGAGGAAACAGATGCTAGAGAGGGAAAAGGCTGGTATTTTGGGGAAAAAAGGCCGTTTGTTAAAGAATAAGCTGGCATTTCTGGGAGAATATGTCCCATCTTTGGGAGAAAACGGGTGTATGTGGGAGAAAATGTCGTGTATTTGGGAGAAAGCTGGTGTATGTGGGAGAAAAGGCCATTGTGATGGGAGTCAGTGTGATCTTGAGGAGTGGAAAGCAGTATTCTTGAGATGAAACGTGAGGTATTTCTAAGAGTCCTGGTATTTCTGGGAGAAAATGTCTTGTTTTGGAGAGCCAAAGTCCCATTTTGGGGGCAGAAGCTGGTATTTCTCTGACACTGCCATCTTGATGGGGGTAAGTGTGATCTTGAGGAGTGTAAAGCAGCATTTTGGTTAGAAAATGGGAGCTCTTCCTAAGAGCAGTGCTATTTCTGGGAGAAAAGGAGCTCTACTGGGCATAAAAATGGTGTATCTGTGATAAAATGCCACATTTCTGAAAGAAACTGTCCTCTTGCGGAGTGTAATGCTGTATGTTCCGGAGGAAATGGGAAATATTCAGCAGAGTCCTGGTATTTCTGGGAGAAGAGGTCTGATGTGGGGGGGGGAAGGTGATGTATCTGTGAGAAAGCTGGTGTTTCTGGGAGAAAATGCCAGGTATTGGTGAGGAAACAGATGCTAGAGAGGGAAAAGGCTGGTATTTTGGGGAAAAAAGGCCGTTTGTTAAAGAATAAGCTGGCATTTCTGGGAGAATATGTCCCATCTTTGGGAGAAAACGGGTGTATGTGGGAGAAAATGTCGTGTATTTGGGAGAAAGCTGGTGTATGTGGGAGAAAAGGCCATTGTGATGGGAGTCAGTGTGATCTTGAGGAGTGGAAAGCAGTATTCTTGAGATGAAACGTGAGGTATTTCTAAGAGTCCTGGTATTTCTGGGAGAAAATGTCTTGTTTTGGAGAGCCAAAGTCCCATTTTGGGGGCAGAAGCTGGTATTTCTGTGACACTGCCATCTTGATGGGGGTAAGTGTGATCTTGAGGAGTGTAAAGCAGCATTTTGGTTAGAAAATGGGAGCTCTTCCTAAGAGCAGTGCTATTTCTGGGAGAAAAGGAGCTCTACTGGGCATAAAAATGGTGTATCTGTGATAAAATGCCACATTTCTGAAAGAAACTGTCCTCTTGCGGAGTGTAATGCTGTATGTTCCGGAGGAAATGGGAAATATTCAGCAGAGTCCTGGTATTTCTGGGAGAAGAGGTCTGATGTGGGGGGGGGAAGGTGATGTATCTGTGAGAAAGCTGGTGTTTCTGGGAGAAAATGCCAGGTATTGGTGAGGAAACAGATGCTAGAGAGGGAAAAGGCTGGTATTTTGGGGAAAAAAGGCCGTTTTTTAAAGAATAAGCTGGCATTTCTGGGAGAATATGTCCCATCTTTGGGAGAAAACGGGTGTATGTGGGAGAAAATGTCGTGTATTTGGGAGAAAGCTGGTGTATGTGGGAGAAAAGGCCATTGTGATGGGAGTCAGTGTGATCTTGAGGAGTGGAAAGCAGTATTCTTGAGATGAAACGTGAGGTATTTCTAAGAGTCCTGGTATTTCTGGGAGAAAATGTCTTGTTTTGGAGAGCCAAAGTCCCATTTTGGGGGCAGAAGCTGGTATTTCTGTGACACTGCCATCTTGATGGGGGTAAGTGTGATCTTGAGGAGTGTAAAGCAGCATTTTGGTTAGAAAATGGGAGCTCTTCCTAAGAGCAGTGCTATTTCTGGGAGAAAAGGAGCTCTACTGGGCATAAAAATGGTGTATCTGTGATAAAATGCCACATTTCTGAAAGAAACTGTCCTCTTGCGGAGTGTAATGCTGTATGTTCCGGAGGAAATGGGAAATATTCAGCAGAGTCCTGGTATTTCTGGGAGAAGAGGTCTGATGTGGGGGGGGGAAGGTGATGTATCTGTGAGAAAGCTGGTGTTTCTGGGAGAAAATGCCAGGTATTGGTGAGGAAACAGATGCTAGAGAGGGAAAAGGCTGGTATTTTGGGGAAAAAAGGCCGTTTGTTAAAGAATAAGCTGGCATTTCTGGGAGAATATGTCCCATCTTTGGGAGAAAACGGGTGTATGTGGGAGAAAATGTCGTGTATTTGGGAGAAAGCTGGTGTATGTGGGAGAAAAGGCCATTGTGATGGGAGTCAGTGTGATCTTGAGGAGTGGAAAGCAGTATTCTTGAGATGAAACGTGAGGTATTTCTAAGAGTCCTGGTATTTCTGGGAGAAAATGTCTTGTTTTGGAGAGCCAAAGTCCCATTTTGGGGGCAGAAGCTGGTATTTCTCTGACACTGCCATCTTGATGGGGGTAAGTGTGATCTTGAGGAGTGTAAAGCAGCATTTTGGTTAGAAAATGGGAGCTCTTCCTAAGAGCAGTGCTATTTCTGGGAGAAAAGGAGCTCTACTGGGCATAAAAATGGTGTATCTGTGATAAAATGCCACATTTCTGAAAGAAACTGTCCTCTTGCGGAGTGTAATGCTGTATGTTCCGGAGGAAATGGGAAATATTCAGCAGAGTCCTGGTATTTCTGGGAGAAGAGGTCTGATGTGGGGGGGGGAAGGTGATGTATCTGTGAGAAAGCTGGTGTTTCTGGGAGAAAATGCCAGGTATTGGTGAGGAAACAGATGCTAGAGAGGGAAAAGGCTGGTATTTTGGGGAAAAAAGGCCGTTTGTTAAAGAATAAGCTGGCATTTCTGGGAGAATATGTCCCATCTTTGGGAGAAAACGGGTGTATGTGGGAGAAAATGTCGTGTATTTGGGAGAAAGCTGGTGTATGTGGGAGAAAAGGCCATTGTGATGGGAGTCAGTGTGATCTTGAGGAGTGGAAAGCAGTATTCTTGAGATGAAACGTGAGGTATTTCTAAGAGTCCTGGTATTTCTGGGAGAAAATGTCTTGTTTTGGAGAGCCAAAGTCCCATTTTGGGGGCAGAAGCTGGTATTTCTGTGACACTGCCATCTTGATGGGGGTAAGTGTGATCTTGAGGAGTGTAAAGCAGCATTTTGGTTAGAAAATGGGAGCTCTTCCTAAGAGCAGTGCTATTTCTGGGAGAAAAGGAGCTCTACTGGGCATAAAAATGGTGTATCTGTGATAAAATGCCACATTTCTGAAAGAAACTGTCCTCTTGCGGAGTGTAATGCTGTATGTTCCGGAGGAAATGGGAAATATTCAGCAGAGTCCTGGTATTTCTGGGAGAAGAGGTCTGATGTGGGGGGGGGAAGGTGATGTATCTGTGAGAAAGCTGGTGTTTCTGGGAGAAAATGCCAGGTATTGGTGAGGAAACAGATGCTAGAGAGGGAAAAGGCTGGTATTTTGGGGAAAAAAGGCCGTTTGTTAAAGAATAAGCTGGCATTTCTGGGAGAATATGTCCCATCTTTGGGAGAAAACGGGTGTATGTGGGAGAAAATGTCGTGTATTTGGGAGAAAGCTGGTGTATGTGGGAGAAAAGGCCATTGTGATGGGAGTCAGTGTGATCTTGAGGAGTGGAAAGCAGTATTCTTGAGATGAAACGTGAGGTATTTCTAAGAGTCCTGGTATTTCTGGGAGAAAATGTCTTGTTTTGGAGAGCCAAAGTCCCATTTTGGGGGCAGAAGCTGGTATTTCTCTGACACTGCCATCTTGATGGGGGTAAGTGTGATCTTGAGGAGTGTAAAGCAGCATTTTGGTTAGAAAATGGGAGCTCTTCCTAAGAGCAGTGCTATTTCTGGGAGAAAAGGAGCTCTACTGGGCATAAAAATGGTGTATCTGTGATAAAATGCCACATTTCTGAAAGAAACTGTCCTCTTGCGGAGTGTAATGCTGTATGTTCCGGAGGAAATGGGAAATATTCAGCAGAGTCCTGGTATTTCTGGGAGAAGAGGTCTGATGTGGGGGGGGGAAGGTGATGTATCTGTGAGAAAGCTGGTGTTTCTGGGAGAAAATGCCAGGTATTGGTGAGGAAACAGATGCTAGAGAGGGAAAAGGCTGGTATTTTGGGGAAAAAAGGCCGTTTGTTAAAGAATAAGCTGGCATTTCTGGGAGAATATGTCCCATCTTTGGGAGAAAACGGGTGTATGTGGGAGAAAATGTCGTGTATTTGGGAGAAAGCTGGTGTATGTGGGAGAAAAGGCCATTGTGATGGGAGTCAGTGTGATCTTGAGGAGTGGAAAGCAGTATTCTTGAGATGAAACGTGAGGTATTTCTAAGAGTCCTGGTATTTCTGGGAGAAAATGTCTTGTTTTGGAGAGCCAAAGTCCCATTTTGGGGGCAGAAGCTGGTATTTCTCTGACACTGCCATCTTGATGGGGGTAAGTGTGATCTTGAGGAGTGTAAAGCAGCATTTTGGTTAGAAAATGGGAGCTCTTCCTAAGAGCAGTGCTATTTCTGGGAGAAAAGGAGCTCTACTGGGCATAAAAATGGTGTATCTGTGATAAAATGCCACATTTCTGAAAGAAACTGTCCTCTTGCGGAGTGTAATGCTGTATGTTCCGGAGGAAATGGGAAATATTCAGCAGAGTCCTGGTATTTCTGGGAGAAGAGGTCTGATGTGGGGGGGGGAAGGTGATGTATCTGTGAGAAAGCTGGTGTTTCTGGGAGAAAATGCCAGGTATTGGTGAGGAAACAGATGCTAGAGAGGGAAAAGGCTGGTATTTTGGGGAAAAAAGGCCGTTTGTTAAAGAATAAGCTGGCATTTCTGGGAGAATATGTCCCATCTTTGGGAGAAAACGGGTGTATGTGGGAGAAAATGTCGTGTATTTGGGAGAAAGCTGGTGTATGTGGGAGAAAAGGCCATTGTGATGGGAGTCAGTGTGATCTTGAGGAGTGGAAAGCAGTATTCTTGAGATGAAACGTGAGGTATTTCTAAGAGTCCTGGTATTTCTGGGAGAAAATGTCTTGTTTTGGAGAGCCAAAGTCCCATTTTGGGGGCAGAAGCTGGTATTTCTCTGACACTGCCATCTTGATGGGGGTAAGTGTGATCTTGAGGAGTGTAAAGCAGCATTTTGGTTAGAAAATGGGAGCTCTTCCTAAGAGCAGTGCTATTTCTGGGAGAAAAGGAGCTCTACTGGGCATAAAAATGGTGTATCTGTGATAAAATGCCACATTTCTGAAAGAAACTGTCCTCTTGCGGAGTGTAATGCTGTATGTTCCGGAGGAAATGGGAAATATTCAGCAGAGTCCTGGTATTTCTGGGAGAAGAGGTCTGATGTGGGGGGGGGGAAGGTGATGTATCTGTGAGAAAGCTGGTGTTTCTGGGAGAAAATGCCAGGTATTGGTGAGGAAACAGATGCTAGAGAGGGAAAAGGCTGGTATTTTGGGGAAAAAAGGCCGTTTTTTAAAGAATAAGCTGGCATTTCTGGGAGAATATGTCCCATCTTTGGGAGAAAACGGGTGTATGTGGGAGAAAATGTCGTGTATTTGGGAGAAAGCTGGTGTATGTGGGAGAAAAGGCCATTGTGATGGGAGTCAGTGTGATCTTGAGGAGTGGAAAGCAGTATTCTTGAGATGAAACGTGAGGTATTTCTAAGAGTCCTGGTATTTCTGGGAGAAAATGTCTTGTTTTGGAGAGCCAAAGTCCCATTTTGGGGGCAGAAGCTGGTATTTCTGTGACACTGCCATCTTGATGGGGGTAAGTGTGATCTTGAGGAGTGTAAAGCAGCATTTTGGTTAGAAAATGGGAGCTCTTCCTAAGAGCAGTGCTATTTCTGGGAGAAAAGGAGCTCTACTGGGCATAAAAATGGTGTATCTGTGATAAAATGCCACATTTCTGAAAGAAACTGTCCTCTTGCGGAGTGTAATGCTGTATGTTCTGGAGGAAATGGGAAATATTCAGCAGAGTCCTGGTATTTCTGGGAGAAGAGGTCTGATGTGGGGGGGGGGAAGGTGATGTATCTGTGAGAAAGCTGGTGTTTCTGGGAGAAAATGCCAGGTATTGGTGAGGAAACAGATGCTAGAGAGGGAAAAGGCTGGTATTTTGGGGAAAAAAGGCCGTTTTTTAAAGAATAAGCTGGCATTTCTGGGAGAATATGTCCCATCTTTGGGAGAAAACGGGTGTATGTGGGAGAAAATGTCGTGTATTTGGGAGAAAGCTGGTGTATGTGGGAGAAAAGGCCATTGTGATGGGAGTCAGTGTGATCTTGAGGAGTGGAAAGCAGTATTCTTGAGATGAAACGTGAGGTATTTCTAAGAGTCCTGGTATTTCTGGGAGAAAATGTCTTGTTTTGGAGAGCCAAAGTCCCATTTTGGGGGCAGAAGCTGGTATTTCTGTGACACTGCCATCTTGATGGGGGTAAGTGTGATCTTGAGGAGTGTAAAGCAGCATTTTGGTTAGAAAATGGGAGCTCTTCCTAAGAGCAGTGCTATTTCTGGGAGAAAAGGAGCTCTACTGGGCATAAAAATGGTGTATCTGTGATAAAATGCCACATTTCTGAAAGAAACTGTCCTCTTGCGGAGTGTAATGCTGTATGTTCCGGAGGAAATGGGAAATATTCAGCAGAGTCCTGGTATTTCTGGGAGAAGAGGTCTGATGTGGGGGGGGGAAGGTGATGTATCTGTGAGAAAGCTGGTGTTTCTGGGAGAAAATGCCAGGTATTGGTGAGGAAACAGATGCTAGAGAGGGAAAAGGCTGGGATTTTGGGGAAAAAAGGCCGTTTGTTAAAGAATAAGCTGGCATTTCTGGGAGAATATGTCCCATCTTTGGGAGAAAACGGGTGTATGTGGGAGAAAATGTCGTGTATTTGGGAGAAAGCTGGTGTATGTGGGAGAAAAGGCCATTGTGATGGGAGTCAGTGTGATCTTGAGGAGTGGAAAGCAGTATTCTTGAGATGAAACGTGAGGTATTTCTAAGAGTCCTGGTATTTCTGGGAGAAAATGTCTTGTTTTGGAGAGCCAAAGTCCCATTTTGGGGGCAGAAGCTGGTATTTCTGTGACACTGCCATCTTGATGGGGGTAAGTGTGATCTTGAGGAGTGTAAAGCAGCATTTTGGTTAGAAAATGGGAGCTCTTCCTAAGAGCAGTGCTATTTCTGGGAGAAAAGGAGCTCTACTGGGCATAAAAATGGTGTATCTGTGATAAAATGCCACATTTCTGAAAGAAACTGTCCTCTTGCGGAGTGTAATGCTGTATGTTCCGGAGGAAATGGGAAATATTCAGCAGAGTCCTGGTATTTCTGGGAGAAGAGGTCTGATGTGGGGGGGGGGAAGGTGTTGTATCTGTGAGAAAGCTGGTGTTTCTGGGAGAAAATGCCAGGTATTGGTGAGGAAACAGATGCTAGAGAGGGAAAAGGCTGGTATTTTGGGGAAAAAAGGCCGTTTTTTAAAGAATAAGCTGGCATTTCTGGGAGAATATGTCCCATCTTTGGGAGAAAACGGGTGTATGTGGGAGAAAATGTCGTGTATTTGGGAGAAAGCTGGTGTATGTGGGAGAAAAGGCCATTGTGATGGGAGTCAGTGTGATCTTGAGGAGTGGAAAGCAGTATTCTTGAGATGAAACGTGAGGTATTTCTAAGAGTCCTGGTATTTCTGGGAGAAAATGTCTTGTTTTGGAGAGCCAAAGTCCCATTTTGGGGGCAGAAGCTGGTATTTCTGTGACACTGCCATCTTGATGGGGGTAAGTGTGATCTTGAGGAGTGTAAAGCAGCATTTTGGTTAGAAAATGGGAGCTCTTCCTAAGAGCAGTGCTATTTCTGGGAGAAAAGGAGCTCTACTGGGCATAAAAATGGTGTATCTGTGATAAAATGCCACATTTCTGAAAGAAACTGTCCTCTTGCGGAGTGTAATGCTGTATGTTCCGGAGGAAATGGGAAATATTCAGCAGAGTCCTGGTATTTCTGGGAGAAGAGGTCTGATGTGGGGGGGGGGAAGGTGATGTATCTGTGAGAAAGCTGGTGTTTCTGGGAGAAAATGCCAGGTATTGGTGAGGAAACAGATGCTAGAGAGGGAAAAGGCTGGTATTTTGGGGAAAAAAGGCCGTTTTTTAAAGAATAAGCTGGCATTTCTGGGAGAATATGTCCCATCTTTGGGAGAAAACGGGTGTATGTGGGAGAAAATGTCGTGTATTTGGGAGAAAGCTGGTGTATGTGGGAGAAAAGGCCATTGTGATGGGAGTCAGTGTGATCTTGAGGAGTGGAAAGCAGTATTCTTGAGATGAAACGTGAGGTATTTCTAAGAGTCCTGGTATTTCTGGGAGAAAATGTCTTGTTTTGGAGAGCCAAAGTCCCATTTTGGGGGCAGAAGCTGGTATTTCTCTGACACTGCCATCTTGATGGGGGTAAGTGTGATCTTGAGGAGTGTAAAGCAGCATTTTGGTTAGAAAATGGGAGCTCTTCCTAAGAGCAGTGCTATTTCTGGGAGAAAAGGAGCTCTACTGGGCATAAAAATGGTGTATCTGTGATAAAATGCCACATTTCTGAAAGAAACTGTCCTCTTGCGGAGTGTAATGCTGTATGTTCCGGAGGAAATGGGAAATATTCAGCAGAGTCCTGGTATTTCTGGGAGAAGAGGTCTGATGTGGGGGGGGGAAGGTGATGTATCTGTGAGAAAGCTGGTGTTTCTGGGAGAAAATGCCAGGTATTGGTGAGGAAACAGATGCTAGAGAGGGAAAAGGCTGGTATTTTGGGGAAAAAAGGCCGTTTTTTAAAGAATAAGCTGGCATTTCTGGGAGAATATGTCCCATCTTTGGGAGAAAACGGGTGTATGTGGGAGAAAATGTCGTGTATTTGGGAGAAAGCTGGTGTATGTGGGAGAAAAGGCCATTGTGATGGGAGTCAGTGTGATCTTGAGGAGTGGAAAGCAGTATTCTTGAGATGAAACGTGAGGTATTTCTAAGAGTCCTGGTATTTCTGGGAGAAAATGTCTTGTTTTGGAGAGCCAAAGTCCCATTTTGGGGGCAGAAGCTGGTATTTCTGTGACACTGCCATCTTGATGGGGGTAAGTGTGATCTTGAGGAGTGTAAAGCAGCATTTTGGTTAGAAAATGGGAGCTCTTCCTAAGAGCAGTGCTATTTCTGGGAGAAAAGGAGCTCTACTGGGCATAAAAATGGTGTATCTGTGATAAAATGCCACATTTCTGAAAGAAACTGTCCTCTTGCGGAGTGTAATGCTGTATGTTCCGGAGGAAATGGGAAATATTCAGCAGAGTCCTGGTATTTCTGGGAGAAGAGGTCTGATGTGGGGGGGGGAAGGTGATGTATCTGTGAGAAAGCTGGTGTTTCTGGGAGAAAATGCCAGGTATTGGTGAGGAAACAGATGCTAGAGAGGGAAAAGGCTGGTATTTTGGGGAAAAAAGGCCGTTTTTTAAAGAATAAGCTGGCATTTCTGGGAGAATATGTCCCATCTTTGGGAGAAAACGGGTGTATGTGGGAGAAAATGTCGTGTATTTGGGAGAAAGCTGGTGTATGTGGGAGAAAAGGCCATTGTGATGGGAGTCAGTGTGATCTTGAGGAGTGGAAAGCAGTATTCTTGAGATGAAACGTGAGGTATTTCTAAGAGTCCTGGTATTTCTGGGAGAAAATGTCTTGTTTTGGAGAGCCAAAGTCCCATTTTGGGGGCAGAAGCTGGTATTTCTGTGACACTGCCATCTTGATGGGGGTAAGTGTGATCTTGAGGAGTGTAAAGCAGCATTTTGGTTAGAAAATGGGAGCTCTTCCTAAGAGCAGTGCTATTTCTGGGAGAAAAGGAGCTCTACTGGGCATAAAAATGGTGTATCTGTGATAAAATGCCACATTTCTGAAAGAAACTGTCCTCTTGCGGAGTGTAATGCTGTATGTTCCGGAGGAAATGGGAAATATTCAGCAGAGTCCTGGTATTTCTGGGAGAAGAGGTCTGATGTGGGGGGGGGAAGGTGATGTATCTGTGAGAAAGCTGGTGTTTCTGGGAGAAAATGCCAGGTATTGGTGAGGAAACAGATGCTAGAGAGGGAAAAGGCTGGTATTTTGGGGAAAAAAGGCCGTTTTTTAAAGAATAAGCTGGCATTTCTGGGAGAATATGTCCCATCTTTGGGAGAAAACGGGTGTATGTGGGAGAAAATGTCGTGTATTTGGGAGAAAGCTGGTGTATGTGGGAGAAAAGGCCATTGTGATGGGAGTCAGTGTGATCTTGAGGAGTGGAAAGCAGTATTCTTGAGATGAAACGTGAGGTATTTCTAAGAGTCCTGGTATTTCTGGGAGAAAATGTCTTGTTTTGGAGAGCCAAAGTCCCATTTTGGGGGCAGAAGCTGGTATTTCTGTGACACTGCCATCTTGATGGGGGTAAGTGTGATCTTGAGGAGTGTAAAGCAGCATTTTGGTTAGAAAATGGGAGCTCTTCCTAAGAGCAGTGCTATTTCTGGGAGAAAAGGAGCTCTACTGGGCATAAAAATGGTGTATCTGTGATAAAATGCCACATTTCTGAAAGAAACTGTCCTCTTGCGGAGTGTAATGCTGTATGTTCCGGAGGAAATGGGAAATATTCAGCAGAGTTCTGGTATTTCTGGGAGAAGAGGTCTGATGTGGGGGGGGGAAGGTGATGTATCTGTGAGAAAGCTGGTGTTTCTGGGAGAAAATGCCAGGTATTGGTGAGGAAACAGATGCTAGAGAGGGAAAAGGCTGGTATTTTGGGGAAAAAAGGCCGTTTTTTAAAGAATAAGCTGGCATTTCTGGGAGAATATGTCCCATCTTTGGGAGAAAACGGGTGTATGTGGGAGAAAATGTCGTGTATTTGGGAGAAAGCTGGTGTATGTGGGAGAAAAGGCCATTGTGATGGGAGTCAGTGTGATCTTGAGGAGTGGAAAGCAGTATTCTTGAGATGAAACGTGAGGTATTTCTAAGAGTCCTGGTATTTCTGGGAGAAAATGTCTTGTTTTGGAGAGCCAAAGTCCCATTTTGGGGGCAGAAGCTGGTATTTCTGTGACACTGCCATCTTGATGGGGGTAAGTGTGATCTTGAGGAGTGTAAAGCAGCATTTTGGTTAGAAAATGGGAGCTCTTCCTAAGAGCAGTGCTATTTCTGGGAGAAAAGGAGCTCTACTGGGCATAAAAATGGTGTATCTGTGATAAAATGCCACATTTCTGAAAGAAACTGTCCTCTTGCGGAGTGTAATGCTGTATGTTCCGGAGGAAATGGGAAATATTCAGCAGAGTCCTGGTATTTCTGGGAGAAGAGGTCTGATGTGGGGGGGGGAAGGTGATGTATCTGTGAGAAAGCTGGTGTTTCTGGGAGAAAATGCCAGGTATTGGTGAGGAAACAGATGCTAGAGAGGGAAAAGGCTGGTATTTTGGGGAAAAAAGGCCGTTTGTTAAAGAATAAGCTGGCATTTCTGGGAGAATATGTCCCATCTTTGGGAGAAAACGGGTGTATGTGGGAGAAAATGTCGTGTATTTGGGAGAAAGCTGGTGTATGTGGGAGAAAAGGCCATTGTGATGGGAGTCAGTGTGATCTTGAGGAGTGGAAAGCAGTATTCTTGAGATGAAACGTGAGGTATTTCTAAGAGTCCTGGTATTTCTGGGAGAAAATGTCTTGTTTTGGAGAGCCAAAGTCCCATTTTGGGGGCAGAAGCTGGTATTTCTCTGACACTGCCATCTTGATGGGGGTAAGTGTGATCTTGAGGAGTGTAAAGCAGCATTTTGGTTAGAAAATGGGAGCTCTTCCTAAGAGCAGTGCTATTTCTGGGAGAAAAGGAGCTCTACTGGGCATAAAAATGGTGTATCTGTGATAAAATGCCACATTTCTGAAAGAAACTGTCCTCTTGCGGAGTGTAATGCTGTATGTTCCGGAGGAAATGGGAAATATTCAGCAGAGTCCTGGTATTTCTGGGAGAAGAGGTCTGATGTGGGGGGGGGAAGGTGATGTATCTGTGAGAAAGCTGGTGTTTCTGGGAGAAAATGCCAGGTATTGGTGAGGAAACAGATGCTAGAGAGGGAAAAGGCTGGTATTTTGGGG
The DNA here is from genome assembly GCF_987193195.1 of Phasianus colchicus. NCBI lineage: Eukaryota > Metazoa > Chordata > Aves > Galliformes > Phasianidae > Phasianus > Phasianus colchicus. The sequence continues at coordinate 234,812 of NW_028325250.1, read as the reverse complement.
AAAAAAGGCCGTTTTTTAAAGAATAAGCTGGCATTTCTGGGAGAATATGTCCCATCTTTGGGAGAAAACGGGTGTATGTGGGAGAAAATGTCGTGTATTTGGGAGAAAGCTGGTGTATGTGGGAGAAAAGGCCATTGTGATGGGAGTCAGTGTGATCTTGAGGAGTGGAAAGCAGTATTCTTGAGATGAAACGTGAGGTATTTCTAAGAGTCCTGGTATTTCTGGGAGAAAATGTCTTGTTTTGGAGAGCCAAAGTCCCATTTTGGGGGCAGAAGCTGGTATTTCTGTGACACTGCCATCTTGATGGGGGTAAGTGTGATCTTGAGGAGTGTAAAGCAGCATTTTGGTTAGAAAATGGGAGCTCTTCCTAAGAGCAGTGCTATTTCTGGGAGAAAAGGAGCTCTACTGGGCATAAAAATGGTGTATCTGTGATAAAATGCCACATTTCTGAAAGAAACTGTCCTCTTGCGGAGTGTAATGCTGTATGTTCCGGAGGAAATGGGAAATATTCAGCAGAGTCCTGGTATTTCTGGGAGAAGAGGTCTGATGTGGGGGGGGGGAAGGTGATGTATCTGTGAGAAAGCTGGTGTTTCTGGGAGAAAATGCCAGGTATTGGTGAGGAAACAGATGCTAGAGAGGGAAAAGGCTGGTATTTTGGGGAAAAAAGGCCGTTTGTTAAAGAATAAGCTGGCATTTCTGGGAGAATATGTCCCATCTTTGGGAGAAAACGGGTGTATGTGGGAGAAAATGTCGTGTATTTGGGAGAAAGCTGGTGTATGTGGGAGAAAAGGCCATTGTGATGGGAGTCAGTGTGATCTTGAGGAGTGGAAAGCAGTATTCTTGAGATGAAACGTGAGGTATTTCTAAGAGTCCTGGTATTTCTGGGAGAAAATGTCTTGTTTTGGAGAGCCAAAGTCCCATTTTGGGGGCAGAAGCTGGTATTTCTGTGACACTGCCATCTTGATGGGGGTAAGTGTGATCTTGAGGAGTGTAAAGCAGCATTTTGGTTAGAAAATGGGAGCTCTTCCTAAGAGCAGTGCTATTTCTGGGAGAAAAGGAGCTCTACTGGGCATAAAAATGGTGTATCTGTGATAAAATGCCACATTTCTGAAAGAAACTGTCCTCTTGCGGAGTGTAATGCTGTATGTTCCGGAGGAAATGGGAAATATTCAGCAGAGTCCTGGTATTTCTGGGAGAAGAGGTCTGATGTGGGGGGGGGAAGGTGATGTATCTGTGAGAAAGCTGGTGTTTCTGGGAGAAAATGCCAGGTATTGGTGAGGAAACAGATGCTAGAGAGGGAAAAGGCTGGTATTTTGGGGAAAAAAGGCCGTTTTTTAAAGAATAAGCTGGCATTTCTGGGAGAATATGTCCCATCTTTGGGAGAAAACGGGTGTATGTGGGAGAAAATGTCGTGTATTTGGGAGAAAGCTGGTGTATGTGGGAGAAAAGGCCATTGTGATGGGAGTCAGTGTGATCTTGAGGAGTGGAAAGCAGTATTCTTGAGATGAAACGTGAGGTATTTCTAAGAGTCCTGGTATTTCTGGGAGAAAATGTCTTGTTTTGGAGAGCCAAAGTCCCATTTTGGGGGCAGAAGCTGGTATTTCTGTGACACTGCCATCTTGATGGGGGTAAGTGTGATCTTGAGGAGTGTAAAGCAGCATTTTGGTTAGAAAATGGGAGCTCTTCCTAAGAGCAGTGCTATTTCTGGGAGAAAAGGAGCTCTACTGGGCATAAAAATGGTGTATCTGTGATAAAATGCCACATTTCTGAAAGAAACTGTCCTCTTGCGGAGTGTAATGCTGTATGTTCCGGAGGAAATGGGAAATATTCAGCAGAGTTCTGGTATTTCTGGGAGAAGAGGTCTGATGTGGGGGGGGGAAGGTGATGTATCTGTGAGAAAGCTGGTGTTTCTGGGAGAAAATGCCAGGTATTGGTGAGGAAACAGATGCTAGAGAGGGAAAAGGCTGGTATTTTGGGGAAAAAAGGCCGTTTTTTAAAGAATAAGCTGGCATTTCTGGGAGAATATGTCCCATCTTTGGGAGAAAACGGGTGTATGTGGGAGAAAATGTCGTGTATTTGGGAGAAAGCTGGTGTATGTGGGAGAAAAGGCCATTGTGATGGGAGTCAGTGTGATCTTGAGGAGTGGAAAGCAGTATTCTTGAGATGAAACGTGAGGTATTTCTAAGAGTCCTGGTATTTCTGGGAGAAAATGTCTTGTTTTGGAGAGCCAAAGTCCCATTTTGGGGGCAGAAGCTGGTATTTCTGTGACACTGCCATCTTGATGGGGGTAAGTGTGATCTTGAGGAGTGTAAAGCAGCATTTTGGTTAGAAAATGGGAGCTCTTCCTAAGAGCAGTGCTATTTCTGGGAGAAAAGGAGCTCTACTGGGCATAAAAATGGTGTATCTGTGATAAAATGCCACATTTCTGAAAGAAACTGTCCTCTTGCGGAGTGTAATGCTGTATGTTCCGGAGGAAATGGGAAATATTCAGCAGAGTCCTGGTATTTCTGGGAGAAGAGGTCTGATGTGGGGGGGGGAAGGTGATGTATCTGTGAGAAAGCTGGTGTTTCTGGGAGAAAATGCCAGGTATTGGTGAGGAAACAGATGCTAGAGAGGGAAAAGGCTGGTATTTTGGGGAAAAAAGGCCGTTTGTTAAAGAATAAGCTGGCATTTCTGGGAGAATATGTCCCATCTTTGGGAGAAAACGGGTGTATGTGGGAGAAAATGTCGTGTATTTGGGAGAAAGCTGGTGTATGTGGGAGAAAAGGCCATTGTGATGGGAGTCAGTGTGATCTTGAGGAGTGGAAAGCAGTATTCTTGAGATGAAACGTGAGGTATTTCTAAGAGTCCTGGTATTTCTGGGAGAAAATGTCTTGTTTTGGAGAGCCAAAGTCCCATTTTGGGGGCAGAAGCTGGTATTTCTCTGACACTGCCATCTTGATGGGGGTAAGTGTGATCTTGAGGAGTGTAAAGCAGCATTTTGGTTAGAAAATGGGAGCTCTTCCTAAGAGCAGTGCTATTTCTGGGAGAAAAGGAGCTCTACTGGGCATAAAAATGGTGTATCTGTGATAAAATGCCACATTTCTGAAAGAAACTGTCCTCTTGCGGAGTGTAATGCTGTATGTTCCGGAGGAAATGGGAAATATTCAGCAGAGTCCTGGTATTTCTGGGAGAAGAGGTCTGATGTGGGGGGGGGAAGGTGATGTATCTGTGAGAAAGCTGGTGTTTCTGGGAGAAAATGCCAGGTATTGGTGAGGAAACAGATGCTAGAGAGGGAAAAGGCTGGTATTTTGGGGAAAAAAGGCCGTTTGTTAAAGAATAAGCTGGCATTTCTGGGAGAATATGTCCCATCTTTGGGAGAAAACGGGTGTATGTGGGAGAAAATGTCGTGTATTTGGGAGAAAGCTGGTGTATGTGGGAGAAAAGGCCATTGTGATGGGAGTCAGTGTGATCTTGAGGAGTGGAAAGCAGTATTCTTGAGATGAAACGTGAGGTATTTCTAAGAGTCCTGGTATTTCTGGGAGAAAATGTCTTGTTTTGGAGAGCCAAAGTCCCATTTTGGGGGCAGAAGCTGGTATTTCTGTGACACTGCCATCTTGATGGGGGTAAGTGTGATCTTGAGGAGTGTAAAGCAGCATTTTGGTTAGAAAATGGGAGCTCTTCCTAAGAGCAGTGCTATTTCTGGGAGAAAAGGAGCTCTACTGGGCATAAAAATGGTGTATCTGTGATAAAATGCCACATTTCTGAAAGAAACTGTCCTCTTGCGGAGTGTAATGCTGTATGTTCCGGAGGAAATGGGAAATATTCAGCAGAGTCCTGGTATTTCTGGGAGAAGAGGTCTGATGTGGGGGGGGGAAGGTGATGTATCTGTGAGAAAGCTGGTGTTTCTGGGAGAAAATGCCAGGTATTGGTGAGGAAACAGATGCTAGAGAGGGAAAAGGCTGGTATTTTGGGGAAAAAAGGCCGTTTGTTAAAGAATAAGCTGGCATTTCTGGGAGAATATGTCCCATCTTTGGGAGAAAACGGGTGTATGTGGGAGAAAATGTCGTGTATTTGGGAGAAAGCTGGTGTATGTGGGAGAAAAGGCCATTGTGATGGGAGTCAGTGTGATCTTGAGGAGTGGAAAGCAGTATTCTTGAGATGAAACGTGAGGTATTTCTAAGAGTCCTGGTATTTCTGGGAGAAAATGTCTTGTTTTGGAGAGCCAAAGTCCCATTTTGGGGGCAGAAGCTGGTATTTCTGTGACACTGCCATCTTGATGGGGGTAAGTGTGATCTTGAGGAGTGTAAAGCAGCATTTTGGTTAGAAAATGGGAGCTCTTCCTAAGAGCAGTGCTATTTCTGGGAGAAAAGGAGCTCTACTGGGCATAAAAATGGTGTATCTGTGATAAAATGCCACATTTCTGAAAGAAACTGTCCTCTTGCGGAGTGTAATGCTGTATGTTCCGGAGGAAATGGGAAATATTCAGCAGAGTCCTGGTATTTCTGGGAGAAGAGGTCTGATGTGGGGGGGGGAAGGTGATGTATCTGTGAGAAAGCTGGTGTTTCTGGGAGAAAATGCCAGGTATTGGTGAGGAAACAGATGCTAGAGAGGGAAAAGGCTGGTATTTTGGGGAAAAAAGGCCGTTTTTTAAAGAATAAGCTGGCATTTCTGGGAGAATATGTCCCATCTTTGGGAGAAAACGGGTGTACGTGGGAGAAAATGTCGTGTATTTGGGAGAAAGCTGGTGTATGTGGGAGAAAAGGCCATTGTGATGGGAGTCAGTGTGATCTTGAGGAGTGGAAAGCAGTATTCTTGAGATGAAACGTGAGGTATTTCTAAGAGTCCTGGTATTTCTGGGAGAAAATGTCTTGTTTTGGAGAGCCAAAGTCCCATTTTGGGGGCAGAAGCTGGTATTTCTGTGACACTGCCATCTTGATGGGGGTAAGTGTGATCTTGAGGAGTGTAAAGCAGCATTTTGGTTAGAAAATGGGAGCTCTTCCTAAGAGCAGTGCTATTTCTGGGAGAAAAGGAGCTCTACTGGGCATAAAAATGGTGTATCTGTGATAAAATGCCACATTTCTGAAAGAAACTGTCCTCTTGCGGAGTGTAATGCTGTATGTTCCGGAGGAAATGGGAAATATTCAGCAGAGTCCTGGTATTTCTGGGAGAAGAGGTCTGATGTGGGGGGGGGAAGGTGATGTATCTGTGAGAAAGCTGGTGTTTCTGGGAGAAAATGCCAGGTATTGGTGAGGAAACAGATGCTAGAGAGGGAAAAGGCTGGTATTTTGGGGAAAAAAGGCCGTTTTTTAAAGAATAAGCTGGCATTTCTGGGAGAATATGTCCCATCTTTGGGAGAAAACGGGTGTATGTGGGAGAAAATGTCGTGTATTTGGGAGAAAGCTGGTGTATGTGGGAGAAAAGGCCATTGTGATGGGAGTCAGTGTGATCTTGAGGAGTGGAAAGCAGTATTCTTGAGATGAAACGTGAGGTATTTCTAAGAGTCCTGGTATTTCTGGGAGAAAATGTCTTGTTTTGGAGAGCCAAAGTCCCATTTTGGGGGCAGAAGCTGGTATTTCTGTGACACTGCCATCTTGATGGGGGTAAGTGTGATCTTGAGGAGTGTAAAGCAGCATTTTGGTTAGAAAATGGGAGCTCTTCCTAAGAGCAGTGCTATTTCTGGGAGAAAAGGAGCTCTACTGGGCATAAAAATGGTGTATCTGTGATAAAATGCCACATTTCTGAAAGAAACTGTCCTCTTGCGGAGTGTAATGCTGTATGTTCCGGAGGAAATGGGAAATATTCAGCAGAGTCCTGGTATTTCTGGGAGAAGAGGTCTGATGTGGGGGGGAAGGTGATGTATCTGTGAGAAAGCTGGTGTTTCTGGGAGAAAATGCCAGGTATTGGTGAGGAAACAGATGCTAGAGAGGGAAAAGGCTGGTATTTTGGGGAAAAAAGGCCGTTTTTTAAAGAATAAGCTGGCATTTCTGGGAGAATATGTCCCATCTTTGGGAGAAAACGGGTGTATGTGGGAGAAAATGTCGTGTATTTGGGAGAAAGCTGGTGTATGTGGGAGAAAAGGCCATTGTGATGGGAGTCAGTGTGATCTTGAGGAGTGGAAAGCAGTATTCTTGAGATGAAACGTGAGGTATTTCTAAGAGTCCTGGTATTTCTGGGAGAAAATGTCTTGTTTTGGAGAGCCAAAGTCCCATTTTGGGGGCAGAAGCTGGTATTTCTGTGACACTGCCATCTTGATGGGGGTAAGTGTGATCTTGAGGAGTGTAAAGCAGCATTTTGGTTAGAAAATGGGAGCTCTTCCTAAGAGCAGTGCTATTTCTGGGAGAAAAGGAGCTCTACTGGGCATAAAAATGGTGTATCTGTGATAAAATGCCACATTTCTGAAAGAAACTGTCCTCTTGCGGAGTGTAATGCTGTATGTTCCGGAGGAAATGGGAAATATTCAGCAGAGTCCTGGTATTTCTGGGAGAAGAGGTCTGATGTGGGGGGGGGAAGGTGATGTATCTGTGAGAAAGCTGGTGTTTCTGGGAGAAAATGCCAGGTATTGGTGAGGAAACAGATGCTAGAGAGGGAAAAGGCTGGTATTTTGGGGAAAAAAGGCCGTTTGTTAAAGAATAAGCTGGCATTTCTGGGAGAATATGTCCCATCTTTGGGAGAAAACGGGTGTATGTGGGAGAAAATGTCGTGTATTTGGGAGAAAGCTGGTGTATGTGGGAGAAAAGGCCATTGTGATGGGAGTCAGTGTGATCTTGAGGAGTGGAAAGCAGTATTCTTGAGATGAAACGTGAGGTATTTCTAAGAGTCCTGGTATTTCTGGGAGAAAATGTCTTGTTTTGGAGAGCCAAAGTCCCATTTTGGGGGCAGAAGCTGGTATTTCTCTGACACTGCCATCTTGATGGGGGTAAGTGTGATCTTGAGGAGTGTAAAGCAGCATTTTGGTTAGAAAATGGGAGCTCTTCCTAAGAGCAGTGCTATTTCTGGGAGAAAAGGAGCTCTACTGGGCATAAAAATGGTGTATCTGTGATAAAATGCCACATTTCTGAAAGAAACTGTCCTCTTGCGGAGTGTAATGCTGTATGTTCCGGAGGAAATGGGAAATATTCAGCAGAGTCCTGGTATTTCTGGGAGAAGAGGTCTGATGTGGGGGGGGGAAGGTGATGTATCTGTGAGAAAGCTGGTGTTTCTGGGAGAAAATGCCAGGTATTGGTGAGGAAACAGATGCTAGAGAGGGAAAAGGCCATCCCTTTGGGAGAGAAGTGGTATTTCTGGGAGAAAATGCCCCAAATCGGGGAGTAAGTGTCATCCTGAGGCGTGTCATGGAGTAGATTTGGGAGGAAATGGAGGTGTTTCACAGAGTAGCGGCACTTCTGGGAGAAAATGTCCTCAGTGGGAAAGACAATGTCCTCTTGAGGGAAGAAAACAGGTCTTTCTTACAGCAAATGTCATCCAATTGGGAGAAAATCTCCTCTCTTGGGGAGAAAAGTGGTCTTTCTGAGAGAAGGTGTCCTCTTCTTGGCTGCAAGTGTCCCATTTGGCATTGTCATGGAGGCTTTTTGGGGAGAAAGCGTGTGGCAGTTGTAAGAGAAGGGGTATTTCTGGGAGCAAATCTCCTCTTTTTGGAAGAGAAGGTGAAATTTCCAAGGGAAAAGTGGCATTTCTGGGAGGAAATGACATAGCTGGGGGAGAAAAGTGGGAACCGGTGGGAAAGAAGATCTTGTACTGGAGAGCAACGGTGGTCTTTTTGGTGTGCCAAGTGGTCTCTTGGGGAGACAACGTGGTAAATAGGGGAGACAATGTCCTCTGGAGGAGTGTCAAGTAGTATTTGGGAGAGCAAACGTCAGGTACTTCTAGGAAACCGGCTGTTTCTGGGAGATAGTAGCAGACTTGGTTGGAAAATGACAGGTGTTTGTGAGAAAGCTGGTATTTTGGGAAAAAAAGGCCGTTTTTTAAAGAATAAGCTGGCATTTCTGGGAGAATATGTCCCATCTTTGGGAGAAAACGGGTGTATGTGGGAGAAAATGTCGTGTATTTGGGAGAAAGCTGGTGTATGTGGGAGAAAAGGCCATTGTGATGGGAGTCAGTGTGATCTTGAGGAGTGGAAAGCAGTATTCTTGAGATGAAACGTGAGGTATTTCTAAGAGTCCTGGTATTTCTGGGAGAAAATGTCTTGTTTTGGAGAGCCAAAGTCCCATTTTGGGGGCAGAAGCTGGTATTTCTGTGACACTGCCATCTTGATGGGGGTAAGTGTGATCTTGAGGAGTGTAAAGCAGCATTTTGGTTAGAAAATGGGAGCTCTTCCTAAGAGCAGTGCTATTTCTGGGAGAAAAGGAGCTCTACTGGGCATAAAAATGGTGTATCTGTGATAAAATGCCACATTTCTGAAAGAAACTGTCCTCTTGCGGAGTGTAATGCTGTATGTTCCGGAGGAAATGGGAAATATTCAGCAGAGTCCTGGTATTTCTGGGAGAAGAGGTCTGATGTGGGGGGGGGAAGGTGATGTATCTGTGAGAAAGCTGGTGTTTCTGGGAGAAAATGCCAGGTATTGGTGAGGAAACAGATGCTAGAGAGGGAAAAGGCTGGTATTTTGGGGAAAAAAGGCCGTTTTTTAAAGAATAAGCTGGCATTTCTGGGAGAATATGTCCCATCTTTGGGAGAAAACGGGTGTATGTGGGAGAAAATGTCGTGTATTTGGGAGAAAGCTGGTGTATGTGGGAGAAAAGGCCATTGTGATGGGAGTCAGTGTGATCTTGAGGAGTGGAAAGCAGTATTCTTGAGATGAAACGTGAGGTATTTCTAAGAGTCCTGGTATTTCTGGGAGAAAATGTCTTGTTTTGGAGAGCCAAAGTCCCATTTTGGGGGCAGAAGCTGGTATTTCTGTGACACTGCCATCTTGATGGGGGTAAGTGTGATCTTGAGGAGTGTAAAGCAGCATTTTGGTTAGAAAATGGGAGCTCTTCCTAAGAGCAGTGCTATTTCTGGGAGAAAAGGAGCTCTACTGGGCATAAAAATGGTGTATCTGTGATAAAATGCCACATTTCTGAAAGAAACTGTCCTCTTGCGGAGTGTAATGCTGTATGTTCCGGAGGAAATGGGAAATATTCAGCAGAGTCCTGGTATTTCTGGGAGAAGAGGTCTGATGTGGGGGGGGGAAGGTGATGTATCTGTGAGAAAGCTGGTGTTTCTGGGAGAAAATGCCAGGTATTGGTGAGGAAACAGATGCTAGAGAGGGAAAAGGCCATCCCTTTGGGAGAGAAGTGGTATTTCTGGGAGAAAATGCCCCAAATCTGGGAGTAAGTGTCATCCTGAGGCGTGTCATGGAGTAGATTTGGGAGGAAATGGAGGTGTTTCACAGAGTAGCGGCACTTCTGGGAGAAAATGTCCTCAGTGGGAAAGACAATGTCCTCTTGAGGGAAGAAAACAGGTCTTTCTTACAGCAAATGTCATCCAATTGGGAGAAAATCTCCTCTCTTGGGGAGAAAAGTGGTCTTTCTGAGAGAAGGTGTCCTCTTCTTGGCTGCAAGTGTCCCATTTGGCATTGTCATGGAGGCTTTTTGGGGAGAAAGCGTGTGGCAGTTGTAAGAGAAGGGGTATTTCTGGGAGCAAATCTCCTCTTTTTGGAAGAGAAGGTGAAATTTCCAAGGGAAAAGTGGCATTTCTGGGAGGAAATGACATAGCTGGGGGAGAAAAGTGGGAACCGGTGGGAAAGAAGATCTTGTACTGGAGAGCAACGGTGGTCTTTTTGGTGTGCCAAGTGGTCTCTTGGGGAGACAACGTGGTAAATAGGGGAGACAATGTCCTCTGGAGGAGTGTCAAGTAGTATTTGGGAGAGCAAACGTCAGGTACTTCTAGGAAACCGGCTGTTTCTGGGAGATAGTAGCAGACTTGGTTGGAAAATGACAGGTGTTTGTGAGAAAGCTGGTATTTTGGGGAAAAAAGGCCGTTTTTTAAAGAATAAGCTGGCATTTCTGGGAGAATATGTCCCATCTTTGGGAGAAAACGGGTGTATGTGGGAGAAAATGTCGTGTATTTGGGAGAAAGCTGGTGTATGTGGGAGAAAAGGCCATTGTGATGGGAGTCAGTGTGATCTTGAGGAGTGGAAAGCAGTATTCTTGAGATGAAACGTGAGGTATTTCTAAGAGTCCTGGTATTTCTGGGAGAAAATGTCTTGTTTTGGAGAGCCAAAGTCCCATTTTGGGGGCAGAAGCTGGTATTTCTGTGACACTGCCATCTTGATGGGGGTAAGTGTGATCTTGAGGAGTGTAAAGCAGCATTTTGGTTAGAAAATGGGAGCTCTTCCTAAGAGCAGTGCTATTTCTGGGAGAAAAGGAGCTCTACTGGGCATAAAAATGGTGTATCTGTGATAAAATGCCACATTTCTGAAAGAAACTGTCCTCTTGCGGAGTGTAATGCTGTATGTTCCGGAGGAAATGGGAAATATTCAGCAGAGTCCTGGTATTTCTGGGAGAAGAGGTCTGATGTGGGGGGGGGAAGGTGATGTATCTGTGAGAAAGCTGGTGTTTCTGGGAGAAAATGCCAGGTATTGGTGAGGAAACAGATGCTAGAGAGGGAAAAGGCTGGTATTTTGGGGAAAAAAGGCCGTTTTTTAAAGAATAAGCTGGCATTTCTGGGAGAATATGTCCCATCTTTGGGAGAAAACGGGTGTATGTGGGAGAAAATGTCGTGTATTTGGGAGAAAGCTGGTGTATGTGGGAGAAAAGGCCATTGTGATGGGAGTCAGTGTGATCTTGAGGAGTGGAAAGCAGTATTCTTGAGATGAAACGTGAGGTATTTCTAAGAGTCCTGGTATTTCTGGGAGAAAATGTCTTGTTTTGGAGAGCCAAAGTCCCATTTTGGGGGCAGAAGCTGGTATTTCTGTGACACTGCCATCTTGATGGGGGTAAGTGTGATCTTGAGGAGTGTAAAGCAGCATTTTGGTTAGAAAATGGGAGCTCTTCCTAAGAGCAGTGCTATTTCTGGGAGAAAAGGAGCTCTACTGGGCATAAAAATGGTGTATCTGTGATAAAATGCCACATTTCTGAAAGAAACTGTCCTCTTGCGGAGTGTAATGCTGTATGTTCCGGAGGAAATGGGAAATATTCAGCAGAGTCCTGGTATTTCTGGGAGAAGAGGTCTGATGTGGGGGGGAAGGTGATGTATCTGTGAGAAAGCTGGTGTTTCTGGGAGAAAATGCCAGGTATTGGTGAGGAAACAGATGCTAGAGAGGGAAAAGGCTGGTATTTTGGGGAAAAAAGGCCGTTTTTTAAAGAATAAGCTGGCATTTCTGGGAGAATATGTCCCATCTTTGGGAGAAAACGGGTGTATGTGGGAGAAAATGTCGTGTATTTGGGAGAAAGCTGGTGTATGTGGGAGAAAAGGCCATTGTGATGGGAGTCAGTGTGATCTTGAGGAGTGGAAAGCAGTATTCTTGAGATGAAACGTGAGGTATTTCTAAGAGTCCTGGTATTTCTGGGAGAAAATGTCTTGTTTTGGAGAGCCAAAGTCCCATTTTGGGGGCAGAAGCTGGTATTTCTGTGACACTGCCATCTTGATGGGGGTAAGTGTGATCTTGAGGAGTGTAAAGCAGCATTTTGGTTAGAAAATGGGAGCTCTTCCTAAGAGCAGTGCTATTTCTGGGAGAAAAGGAGCTCTACTGGGCATAAAAATGGTGTATCTGTGATAAAATGCCACATTTCTGAAAGAAACTGTCCTCTTGCGGAGTGTAATGCTGTATGTTCCGGAGGAAATGGGAAATATTCAGCAGAGTCCTGGTATTTCTGGGAGAAGAGGTCTGATGTGGGGGGGGGAAGGTGATGTATCTGTGAGAAAGCTGGTGTTTCTGGGAGAAAATGCCAGGTATTGGTGAGGAAACAGATGCTAGAGAGGGAAAAGGCTGGTATTTTGGGGAAAAAAGGCCGTTTGTTAAAGAATAAGCTGGCATTTCTGGGAGAATATGTCCCATCTTTGGGAGAAAACGGGTGTATGTGGGAGAAAATGTCGTGTATTTGGGAGAAAGCTGGTGTATGTGGGAGAAAAGGCCATTGTGATGGGAGTCAGTGTGATCTTGAGGAGTGGAAAGCAGTATTCTTGAGATGAAACGTGAGGTATTTCTAAGAGTCCTGGTATTTCTGGGAGAAAATGTCTTGTTTTGGAGAGCCAAAGTCCCATTTTGGGGGCAGAAGCTGGTATTTCTCTGACACTGCCATCTTGATGGGGGTAAGTGTGATCTTGAGGAGTGTAAAGCAGCATTTTGGTTAGAAAATGGGAGCTCTTCCTAAGAGCAGTGCTATTTCTGGGAGAAAAGGAGCTCTACTGGGCATAAAAATGGTGTATCTGTGATAAAATGCCACATTTCTGAAAGAAACTGTCCTCTTGCGGAGTGTAATGCTGTATGTTCCGGAGGAAATGGGAAATATTCAGCAGAGTCCTGGTATTTCTGGGAGAAGAGGTCTGATGTGGGGGGGGGAAGGTGATGTATCTGTGAGAAAGCTGGTGTTTCTGGGAGAAAATGCCAGGTATTGGTGAGGAAACAGATGCTAGAGAGGGAAAAGGCCATCCCTTTGGGAGAGAAGTGGTATTTCTGGGAGAAAATGCCCCAAATCGGGGAGTAAGTGTCATCCTGAGGCGTGTCATGGAGTAGATTTGGGAGGAAATGGAGGTGTTTCACAGAGTAGCGGCACTTCTGGGAGAAAATGTCCTCAGTGGGAAAGACAATGTCCTCTTGAGGGAAGAAAACAGGTCTTTCTTACAGCAAATGTCATCCAATTGGGAGAAAATCTCCTCTCTTGGGGAGAAAAGTGGTCTTTCTGAGAGAAGGTGTCCTCTTCTTGGCTGCAAGTGTCCCATTTGGCATTGTCATGGAGGCTTTTTGGGGAGAAAGCGTGTGGCAGTTGTAAGAGAAGGGGTATTTCTGGGAGCAAATCTCCTCTTTTTGGAAGAGAAGGTGAAATTTCCAAGGGAAAAGTGGCATTTCTGGGAGGAAATGACATAGCTGGGGGAGAAAAGTGGGAACCGGTGGGAAAGAAGATCTTGTACTGGAGAGCAACGGTGGTCTTTTTGGTGTGCCAAGTGGTCTCTTGGGGAGACAACGTGGTAAATAGGGGAGACAATGTCCTCTGGAGGAGTGTCAAGTAGTATTTGGGAGAGCAAACGTCAGGTACTTCTAGGAAACCGGCTGTTTCTGGGAGATAGTAGCAGACTTGGTTGGAAAATGACAGGTGTTTGTGAGAAAGCTGGTATTTTGGGAAAAAAAGGCCGTTTTTTAAAGAATAAGCTGGCATTTCTGGGAGAATATGTCCCATCTTTGGGAGAAAACGGGTGTATGTGGGAGAAAATGTCGTGTATTTGGGAGAAAGCTGGTGTATGTGGGAGAAAAGGCCATTGTGATGGGAGTCAGTGTGATCTTGAGGAGTGGAAAGCAGTATTCTTGAGATGAAACGTGAGGTATTTCTAAGAGTCCTGGTATTTCTGGGAGAAAATGTCTTGTTTTGGAGAGCCAAAGTCCCATTTTGGGGGCAGAAGCTGGTATTTCTGTGACACTGCCATCTTGATGGGGGTAAGTGTGATCTTGAGGAGTGTAAAGCAGCATTTTGGTTAGAAAATGGGAGCTCTTCCTAAGAGCAGTGCTATTTCTGGGAGAAAAGGAGCTCTACTGGGCATAAAAATGGTGTATCTGTGATAAAATGCCACATTTCTGAAAGAAACTGTCCTCTTGCGGAGTGTAATGCTGTATGTTCCGGAGGAAATGGGAAATATTCAGCAGAGTCCTGGTATTTCTGGGAGAAGAGGTCTGATGTGGGGGGGGGGAAGGTGATGTATCTGTGAGAAAGCTGGTGTTTCTGGGAGAAAATGCCAGGTATTGGTGAGGAAACAGATGCTAGAGAGGGAAAAGGCTGGTATTTTGGGGAAAAAAGGCCGTTTTTTAAAGAATAAGCTGGCATTTCTGGGAGAATATGTCCCATCTTTGGGAGAAAACGGGTGTATGTGGGAGAAAATGTCGTGTATTTGGGAGAAAGCTGGTGTATGTGGGAGAAAAGGCCATTGTGATGGGAGTCAGTGTGATCTTGAGGAGTGGAAAGCAGTATTCTTGAGATGAAACGTGAGGTATTTCTAAGAGTCCTGGTATTTCTGGGAGAAAATGTCTTGTTTTGGAGAGCCAAAGTCCCATTTTGGGGGCAGAAGCTGGTATTTCTGTGACACTGCCATCTTGATGGGGGTAAGTGTGATCTTGAGGAGTGTAAAGCAGCATTTTGGTTAGAAAATGGGAGCTCTTCCTAAGAGCAGTGCTATTTCTGGGAGAAAAGGAGCTCTACTGGGCATAAAAATGGTGTATCTGTGATAAAATGCCACATTTCTGAAAGAAACTGTCCTCTTGCGGAGTGTAATGCTGTATGTTCCGGAGGAAATGGGAAATATTCAGCAGAGTCCTGGTATTTCTGGGAGAAGAGGTCTGATGTGGGGGGGGGGAAGGTGATGTATCTGTGAGAAAGCTGGTGTTTCTGGGAGAAAATGCCAGGTATTGGTGAGGAAACAGATGCTAGAGAGGGAAAAGGCTGGTATTTTGGGGAAAAAAGGCCGTTTGTTAAAGAATAAGCTGGCATTTCTGGGAGAATATGTCCCATCTTTGGGAGAAAACGGGTGTATGTGGGAGAAAATGTCGTGTATTTGGGAGAAAGCTGGTGTATGTGGGAGAAAAGGCCATTGTGATGGGAGTCAGTGTGATCTTGAGGAGTGGAAAGCAGTATTCTTGAGATGAAACGTGAGGTATTTCTAAGAGTCCTGGTATTTCTGGGAGAAAATGTCTTGTTTTGGAGAGCCAAAGTCCCATTTTGGGGGCAGAAGCTGGTATTTCTGTGACACTGCCATCTTGATGGGGGTAAGTGTGATCTTGAGGAGTGTAAAGCAGCATTTTGGTTAGAAAATGGGAGCTCTTCCTAAGAGCAGTGCTATTTCTGGGAGAAAAGGAGCTCTACTGGGCATAAAAATGGTGTATCTGTGATAAAATGCCACATTTCTGAAAGAAACTGTCCTCTTGCGGAGTGTAATGCTGTATGTTCCGGAGGAAATGGGAAATATTCAGCAGAGTCCTGGTATTTCTGGGAGAAGAGGTCTGATGTGGGGGGGGGAAGGTGATGTATCTGTGAGAAAGCTGGTGTTTCTGGGAGAAAATGCCAGGTATTGGTGAGGAAACAGATGCTAGAGAGGGAAAAGGCTGGTATTTTGGGGAAAAAAGGCCGTTTTTTAAAGAATAAGCTGGCATTTCTGGGAGAATATGTCCCATCTTTGGGAGAAAACGGGTGTATGTGGGAGAAAATGTCGTGTATTTGGGAGAAAGCTGGTGTATGTGGGAGAAAAGGCCATTGTGATGGGAGTCAGTGTGATCTTGAGGAGTGGAAAGCAGTATTCTTGAGATGAAACGTGAGGTATTTCTAAGAGTCCTGGTATTTCTGGGAGAAAATGTCTTGTTTTGGAGAGCCAAAGTCCCATTTTGGGGGCAGAAGCTGGTATTTCTCTGACACTGCCATCTTGATGGGGGTAAGTGTGATCTTGAGGAGTGTAAAGCAGCATTTTGGTTAGAAAATGGGAGCTCTTCCTAAGAGCAGTGCTATTTCTGGGAGAAAAGGAGCTCTACTGGGCATAAAAATGGTGTATCTGTGATAAAATGCCACATTTCTGAAAGAAACTGTCCTCTTGCGGAGTGTAATGCTGTATGTTCCGGAGGAAATGGGAAATATTCAGCAGAGTCCTGGTATTTCTGGGAGAAGAGGTCTGATGTGGGGGGGGGAAGGTGATGTATCTGTGAGAAAGCTGGTGTTTCTGGGAGAAAATGCCAGGTATTGGTGAGGAAACAGATGCTAGAGAGGGAAAAGGCTGGTATTTTGGGGAAAAAAGGCCGTTTGTTAAAGAATAAGCTGGCATTTCTGGGAGAATATGTCCCATCTTTGGGAGAAAACGGGTGTATGTGGGAGAAAATGTCGTGTATTTGGGAGAAAGCTGGTGTATGTGGGAGAAAAGGCCATTGTGATGGGAGTCAGTGTGATCTTGAGGAGTGGAAAGCAGTATTCTTGAGATGAAACGTGAGGTATTTCTAAGAGTCCTGGTATTTCTGGGAGAAAATGTCTTGTTTTGGAGAGCCAAAGTCCCATTTTGGGGGCAGAAGCTGGTATTTCTCTGACACTGCCATCTTGATGGGGGTAAGTGTGATCTTGAGGAGTGTAAAGCAGCATTTTGGTTAGAAAATGGGAGCTCTTCCTAAGAGCAGTGCTATTTCTGGGAGAAAAGGAGCTCTACTGGGCATAAAAATGGTGTATCTGTGATAAAATGCCACATTTCTGAAAGAAACTGTCCTCTTGCGGAGTGTAATGCTGTATGTTCCGGAGGAAATGGGAAATATTCAGCAGAGTCCTGGTATTTCTGGGAGAAGAGGTCTGATGTGGGGGGGGGAAGGTGATGTATCTGTGAGAAAGCTGGTGTTTCTGGGAGAAAATGCCAGGTATTGGTGAGGAAACAGATGCTAGAGAGGGAAAAGGCCATCCCTTTGGGAGAGAAGTGGTATTTCTGGGAGAAAATGCCCCAAATCGGGGAGTAAGTGTCATCCTGAGGCGTGTCATGGAGTAGATTTGGGAGGAAATGGAGGTGTTTCACAGAGTAGCGGCACTTCTGGGAGAAAATGTCCTCAGTGGGAAAGACAATGTCCTCTTGAGGGAAGAAAACAGGTCTTTCTTACAGCAAATGTCATCCAATTGGGAGAAAATCTCCTCTCTTGGGGAGAAAAGTGGTCTTTCTGAGAGAAGGTGTCCTCTTCTTGGCTGCAAGTGTCCCATTTGGCATTGTCATGGAGGCTTTTTGGGGAGAAAGCGTGTGGCAGTTGTAAGAGAAGGGGTATTTCTGGGAGCAAATCTCCTCTTTTTGGAAGAGAAGGTGAAATTTCCAAGGGAAAAGTGGCATTTCTGGGAGGAAATGACATAGCTGGGGGAGAAAAGTGGGAACCGGTGGGAAAGAAGATCTTGTACTGGAGAGCAACGGTGGTCTTTTTGGTGTGCCAAGTGGTCTCTTGGGGAGACAACGTGGTAAATAGGGGAGACAATGTCCTCTGGAGGAGTGTCAAGTAGTATTTGGGAGAGCAAACGTCAGGTACTTCTAGGAAACCGGCTGTTTCTGGGAGATAGTAGCAGACTTGGTTGGAAAATGACAGGTGTTTGTGAGAAAGCTGGTATTTTGGGAAAAAAAGGCCGTTTTTTAAAGAATAAGCTGGCATTTCTGGGAGAATATGTCCCATCTTTGGGAGAAAACGGGTGTATGTGGGAGAAAATGTCGTGTATTTGGGAGAAAGCTGGTGTATGTGGGAGAAAAGGCCATTGTGATGGGAGTCAGTGTGATCTTGAGGAGTGGAAAGCAGTATTCTTGAGATGAAACGTGAGGTATTTCTAAGAGTCCTGGTATTTCTGGGAGAAAATGTCTTGTTTTGGAGAGCCAAAGTCCCATTTTGGGGGCAGAAGCTGGTATTTCTGTGACACTGCCATCTTGATGGGGGTAAGTGTGATCTTGAGGAGTGTAAAGCAGCATTTTGGTTAGAAAATGGGAGCTCTTCCTAAGAGCAGTGCTATTTCTGGGAGAAAAGGAGCTCTACTGGGCATAAAAATGGTGTATCTGTGATAAAATGCCACATTTCTGAAAGAAACTGTCCTCTTGCGGAGTGTAATGCTGTATGTTCCGGAGGAAATGGGAAATATTCAGCAGAGTCCTGGTATTTCTGGGAGAAGAGGTCTGATGTGGGGGGGGGGAAGGTGATGTATCTGTGAGAAAGCTGGTGTTTCTGGGAGAAAATGCCAGGTATTGGTGAGGAAACAGATGCTAGAGAGGGAAAAGGCTGGTATTTTGGGGAAAAAAGGCCGTTTGTTAAAGAATAAGCTGGCATTTCTGGGAGAATATGTCCCATCTTTGGGAGAAAACGGGTGTATGTGGGAGAAAATGTCGTGTATTTGGGAGAAAGCTGGTGTATGTGGGAGAAAAGGCCATTGTGATGGGAGTCAGTGTGATCTTGAGGAGTGGAAAGCAGTATTCTTGAGATGAAACGTGAGGTATTTCTAAGAGTCCTGGTATTTCTGGGAGAAAATGTCTTGTTTTGGAGAGCCAAAGTCCCATTTTGGGGGCAGAAGCTGGTATTTCTGTGACACTGCCATCTTGATGGGGGTAAGTGTGATCTTGAGGAGTGTAAAGCAGCATTTTGGTTAGAAAATGGGAGCTCTTCCTAAGAGCAGTGCTATTTCTGGGAGAAAAGGAGCTCTACTGGGCATAAAAATGGTGTATCTGTGATAAAATGCCACATTTCTGAAAGAAACTGTCCTCTTGCGGAGTGTAATGCTGTATGTTCCGGAGGAAATGGGAAATATTCAGCAGAGTCCTGGTATTTCTGGGAGAAGAGGTCTGATGTGGGGGGGGGGAAGGTGATGTATCTGTGAGAAAGCTGGTGTTTCTGGGAGAAAATGCCAGGTATTGGTGAGGAAACAGATGCTAGAGAGGGAAAAGGCCATCCCTTTGGGAGAGAAGTGGTATTTCTGGGAGAAAATGCCCCAAATCGGGGAGTAAGTGTCATCCTGAGGCGTGTCATGGAGTAGATTTGGGAGGAAATGGAGGTGTTTCACAGAGTAGCGGCACTTCTGGGAGAAAATGTCCTCAGTGGGAAAGACAATGTCCTCTTGAGGGAAGAAAACAGGTCTTTCTTACAGCAAATGTCATCCAATTGGGAGAAAATCTCCTCTCTTGGGGAGAAAAGTGGTCTTTCTGAGAGAAGGTGTCCTCTTCTTGGCTGCAAGTGTCCCATTTGGCATTGTCATGGAGGCTTTTTGGGGAGAAAGCGTGTGGCAGTTGTAAGAGAAGGGGTATTTCTGGGAGCAAATCTCCTCTTTTTGGAAGAGAAGGTGAAATTTCCAAGGGAAAAGTGGCATTTCTGGGAGGAAATGACATAGCTGGGGGAGAAAAGTGGGAACCGGTGGGAAAGAAGATCTTGTACTGGAGAGCAACGGTGGTCTTTTTGGTGTGCCAAGTGGTCTCTTGGGGAGACAACGTGGTAAATAGGGGAGACAATGTCCTCTGGAGGAGTGTCAAGTAGTATTTGGGAGAGCAAACGTCAGGTACTTCTAGGAAACCGGCTGTTTCTGGGAGATAGTAGCAGACTTGGTTGGAAAATGACAGGTGTTTGTGAGAAAGCTGGTATTTTGGGAAAAAAAGGCCGTTTTTTAAAGAATAAGCTGGCATTTCTGGGAGAATATGTCCCATCTTTGGGAGAAAACGGGTGTATGTGGGAGAAAATGTCGTGTATTTGGGAGAAAGCTGGTGTATGTGGGAGAAAAGGCCATTGTGATGGGAGTCAGTGTGATCTTGAGGAGTGGAAAGCAGTATTCTTGAGATGAAACGTGAGGTATTTCTAAGAGTCCTGGTATTTCTGGGAGAAAATGTCTTGTTTTGGAGAGCCAAAGTCCCATTTTGGGGGCAGAAGCTGGTATTTCTGTGACACTGCCATCTTGATGGGGGTAAGTGTGATCTTGAGGAGTGTAAAGCAGCATTTTGGTTAGAAAATGGGAGCTCTTCCTAAGAGCAGTGCTATTTCTGGGAGAAAAGGAGCTCTACTGGGCATAAAAATGGTGTATCTGTGATAAAATGCCACATTTCTGAAAGAAACTGTCCTCTTGCGGAGTGTAATGCTGTATGTTCCGGAGGAAATGGGAAATATTCAGCAGAGTCCTGGTATTTCTGGGAGAAGAGGTCTGATGTGGGGGGGGGGAAGGTGATGTATCTGTGAGAAAGCTGGTGTTTCTGGGAGAAAATGCCAGGTATTGGTGAGGAAACAGATGCTAGAGAGGGAAAAGGCTGGTATTTTGGGGAAAAAAGGCCGTTTTTTAAAGAATAAGCTGGCATTTCTGGGAGAATATGTCCCATCTTTGGGAGAAAACGGGTGTATGTGGGAGAAAATGTCGTGTATTTGGGAGAAAGCTGGTGTATGTGGGAGAAAAGGCCATTGTGATGGGAGTCAGTGTGATCTTGAGGAGTGGAAAGCAGTATTCTTGAGATGAAACGTGAGGTATTTCTAAGAGTCCTGGTATTTCTGGGAGAAAATGTCTTGTTTTGGAGAGCCAAAGTCCCATTTTGGGGGCAGAAGCTGGTATTTCTGTGACACTGCCATCTTGATGGGGGTAAGTGTGATCTTGAGGAGTGTAAAGCAGCATTTTGGTTAGAAAATGGGAGCTCTTCCTAAGAGCAGTGCTATTTCTGGGAGAAAAGGAGCTCTACTGGGCATAAAAATGGTGTATCTGTGATAAAATGCCACATTTCTGAAAGAAACTGTCCTCTTGCGGAGTGTAATGCTGTATGTTCCGGAGGAAATGGGAAATATTCAGCAGAGTCCTGGTATTTCTGGGAGAAGAGGTCTGATGTGGGGGGGGGAAGGTGATGTATCTGTGAGAAAGCTGGTGTTTCTGGGAGAAAATGCCAGGTATTGGTGAGGAAACAGATGCTAGAGAGGGAAAAGGCTGGTATTTTGGGGAAAAAAGGCCGTTTGTTAAAGAATAAGCTGGCATTTCTGGGAGAATATGTCCCATCTTTGGGAGAAAACGGGTGTATGTGGGAGAAAATGTCGTGTATTTGGGAGAAAGCTGGTGTATGTGGGAGAAAAGGCCATTGTGATGGGAGTCAGTGTGATCTTGAGGAGTGGAAAGCAGTATTCTTGAGATGAAACGTGAGGTATTTCTAAGAGTCCTGGTATTTCTGGGAGAAAATGTCTTGTTTTGGAGAGCCAAAGTCCCATTTTGGGGGCAGAAGCTGGTATTTCTGTGACACTGCCATCTTGATGGGGGTAAGTGTGATCTTGAGGAGTGTAAAGCAGCATTTTGGTTAGAAAATGGGAGCTCTTCCTAAGAGCAGTGCTATTTCTGGGAGAAAAGGAGCTCTACTGGGCATAAAAATGGTGTATCTGTGATAAAATGCCACATTTCTGAAAGAAACTGTCCTCTTGCGGAGTGTAATGCTGTATGTTCCGGAGGAAATGGGAAATATTCAGCAGAGTCCTGGTATTTCTGGGAGAAGAGGTCTGATGTGGGGGGGGGAAGGTGATGTATCTGTGAGAAAGCTGGTGTTTCTGGGAGAAAATGCCAGGTATTGGTGAGGAAACAGATGCTAGAGAGGGAAAAGGCTGGTATTTTGGGGAAAAAAGGCCGTTTGTTAAAGAATAAGCTGGCATTTCTGGGAGAATATGTCCCATCTTTGGGAGAAAACGGGTGTATGTGGGAGAAAATGTCGTGTATTTGGGAGAAAGCTGGTGTATGTGGGAGAAAAGGCCATTGTGATGGGAGTCAGTGTGATCTTGAGGAGTGGAAAGCAGTATTCTTGAGATGAAACGTGAGGTATTTCTAAGAGTCCTGGTATTTCTGGGAGAAAATGTCTTGTTTTGGAGAGCCAAAGTCCCATTTTGGGGGCAGAAGCTGGTATTTCTGTGACACTGCCATCTTGATGGGGGTAAGTGTGATCTTGAGGAGTGTAAAGCAGCATTTTGGTTAGAAAATGGGAGCTCTTCCTAAGAGCAGTGCTATTTCTGGGAGAAAAGGAGCTCTACTGGGCATAAAAATGGTGTATCTGTGATAAAATGCCACATTTCTGAAAGAAACTGTCCTCTTGCGGAGTGTAATGCTGTATGTTCCGGAGGAAATGGGAAATATTCAGCAGAGTCCTGGTATTTCTGGGAGAAGAGGTCTGATGTGGGGGGGGGAAGGTGATGTATCTGTGAGAAAGCTGGTGTTTCTGGGAGAAAATGCCAGGTATTGGTGAGGAAACAGATGCTAGAGAGGGAAAAGGCTGGTATTTTGGGGAAAAAAGGCCGTTTTTTAAAGAATAAGCTGGCATTTCTGGGAGAATATGTCCCATCTTTGGGAGAAAACGGGTGTATGTGGGAGAAAATGTCGTGTATTTGGGAGAAAGCTGGTGTATGTGGGAGAAAAGGCCATTGTGATGGGAGTCAGTGTGATCTTGAGGAGTGGAAAGCAGTATTCTTGAGATGAAACGTGAGGTATTTCTAAGAGTCCTGGTATTTCTGGGAGAAAATGTCTTGTTTTGGAGAGCCAAAGTCCCATTTTGGGGGCAGAAGCTGGTATTTCTGTGACACTGCCATCTTGATGGGGGTAAGTGTGATCTTGAGGAGTGTAAAGCAGCATTTTGGTTAGAAAATGGGAGCTCTTCCTAAGAGCAGTGCTATTTCTGGGAGAAAAGGAGCTCTACTGGGCATAAAAATGGTGTATCTGTGATAAAATGCCACATTTCTGAAAGAAACTGTCCTCTTGCGGAGTGTAATGCTGTATGTTCCGGAGGAAATGGGAAATATTCAGCAGAGTCCTGGTATTTCTGGGAGAAGAGGTCTGATGTGGGGGGGGGAAGGTGATGTATCTGTGAGAAAGCTGGTGTTTCTGGGAGAAAATGCCAGGTATTGGTGAGGAAACAGATGCTAGAGAGGGAAAAGGCTGGTATTTTGGGGAAAAAAGGCCGTTTTTTAAAGAATAAGCTGGCATTTCTGGGAGAATATGTCCCATCTTTGGGAGAAAACGGGTGTATGTGGGAGAAAATGTCGTGTATTTGGGAGAAAGCTGGTGTATGTGGGAGAAAAGGCCATTGTGATGGGAGTCAGTGTGATCTTGAGGAGTGGAAAGCAGTATTCTTGAGATGAAACGTGAGGTATTTCTAAGAGTCCTGGTATTTCTGGGAGAAAATGTCTTGTTTTGGAGAGCCAAAGTCCCATTTTGGGGGCAGAAGCTGGTATTTCTGTGACACTGCCATCTTGATGGGGGTAAGTGTGATCTTGAGGAGTGTAAAGCAGCATTTTGGTTAGAAAATGGGAGCTCTTCCTAAGAGCAGTGCTATTTCTGGGAGAAAAGGAGCTCTACTGGGCATAAAAATGGTGTATCTGTGATAAAATGCCACATTTCTGAAAGAAACTGTCCTCTTGCGGAGTGTAATGCTGTATGTTCCGGAGGAAATGGGAAATATTCAGCAGAGTCCTGGTATTTCTGGGAGAAGAGGTCTGATGTGGGGGGTGGAAGGTGATGTATCTGTGAGAAAGCTGGTGTTTCTGGGAGAAAATGCCAGGTATTGGTGAGGAAACAGATGCTAGAGAGGGAAAAGGCTGGTATTTTGGGGAAAAAAGGCTGTTTTTTAAAGAATAAGCTGGCATTTCTGGGAGAATATGTCCCATCTTTGGGAGAAAACGGGTGTATGTGGGAGAAAATGTCGTGTATTTGGGAGAAAGCTGGTGTATGTGGGAGAAAAGGCCATTGTGATGGGAGTCAGTGTGATCTTGAGGAGTGGAAAGCAGTATTCTTGAGATGAAACGTGAGGTATTTCTAAGAGTCCTGGTATTTCTGGGAGAAAATGTCTTGTTTTGGAGAGCCAAAGTCCCATTTTGGGGGCAGAAGCTGGTATTTCTGTGACACTGCCATCTTGATGGGGGTAAGTGTGATCTTGAGGAGTGTAAAGCAGCATTTTGGTTAGAAAATGGGAGCTCTTCCTAAGAGCAGTGCTATTTCTGGGAGAAAAGGAGCTCTACTGGGCATAAAAATGGTGTATCTGTGATAAAATGCCACATTTCTGAAAGAAACTGTCCTCTTGCGGAGTGTAATGCTGTATGTTCCGGAGGAAATGGGAAATATTCAGCAGAGTCCTGGTATTTCTGGGAGAAGAGGTCTGATGTGGGGGGGGAAGGTGATGTATCTGTGAGAAAGCTGGTGTTTCTGGGAGAAAATGCCAGGTATTGGTGAGGAAACAGATGCTAGAGAGGGAAAAGGCTGGTATTTTGGGGAAAAAAGGCCGTTTGTTAAAGAATAAGCTGGCATTTCTGGGAGAATATGTCCCATCTTTGGGAGAAAACGGGTGTATGTGGGAGAAAATGTCGTGTATTTGGGAGAAAGCTGGTGTATGTGGGAGAAAAGGCCATTGTGATGGGAGTCAGTGTGATCTTGAGGAGTGGAAAGCAGTATTCTTGAGATGAAACGTGAGGTATTTCTAAGAGTCCTGGTATTTCTGGGAGAAAATGTCTTGTTTTGGAGAGCCAAAGTCCCATTTTGGGGGCAGAAGCTGGTATTTCTGTGACACTGCCATCTTGATGGGGGTAAGTGTGATCTTGAGGAGTGTAAAGCAGCATTTTGGTTAGAAAATGGGAGCTCTTCCTAAGAGCAGTGCTATTTCTGGGAGAAAAGGAGCTCTACTGTGCATAAAAATGGTGTATCTGTGATAAAATGCCACATTTCTGAAAGAAACTGTCCTCTTGCGGAGTGTAATGCTGTATGTTCCGGAGGAAATGGGAAATATTCAGCAGAGTCCTGGTATTTCTGGGAGAAGAGGTCTGATGTGGGGGGGGGAAGGTGATGTATCTGTGAGAAAGCTGGTGTTTCTGGGAGAAAATGCCAGGTATTGGTGAGGAAACAGATGCTAGAGAGGGAAAAGGCTGGTATTTTGGGGAAAAAAGGCCGTTTGTTAAAGAATAAGCTGGCATTTCTGGGAGAATATGTCCCATCTTTGGGAGAAAACGGGTGTATGTGGGAGAAAATGTCGTGTATTTGGGAGAAAGCTGGTGTATGTGGGAGAAAAGGCCATTGTGATGGGAGTCAGTGTGATCTTGAGGAGTGGAAAGCAGTATTCTTGAGATGAAACGTGAGGTATTTCTAAGAGTCCTGGTATTTCTGGGAGAAAATGTCTTGTTTTGGAGAGCCAAAGTCCCATTTTGGGGGCAGAAGCTGGTATTTCTCTGACACTGCCATCTTGATGGGGGTAAGTGTGATCTTGAGGAGTGTAAAGCAGCATTTTGGTTAGAAAATGGGAGCTCTTCCTAAGAGCAGTGCTATTTCTGGGAGAAAAGGAGCTCTACTGGGCATAAAAATGGTGTATCTGTGATAAAATGCCACATTTCTGAAAGAAACTGTCCTCTTGCGGAGTGTAATGCTGTATGTTCCGGAGGAAATGGGAAATATTCAGCAGAGTCCTGGTATTTCTGGGAGAAGAGGTCTGATGTGGGGGGGGGAAGGTGATGTATCTGTGAGAAAGCTGGTGTTTCTGGGAGAAAATGCCAGGTATTGGTGAGGAAACAGATGCTAGAGAGGGAAAAGGCTGGTATTTTGGGGAAAAAAGGCCGTTTGTTAAAGAATAAGCTGGCATTTCTGGGAGAATATGTCCCATCTTTGGGAGAAAACGGGTGTATGTGGGAGAAAATGTCGTGTATTTGGGAGAAAGCTGGTGTATGTGGGAGAAAAGGCCATTGTGATGGGAGTCAGTGTGATCTTGAGGAGTGGAAAGCAGTATTCTTGAGATGAAACGTGAGGTATTTCTAAGTGTCCTGGTATTTCTGGGAGAAAATGTCTTGTTTTGGAGAGCCAAAGTCCCATTTTGGGGGCAGAAGCTGGTATTTCTGTGACACTGCCATCTTGATGGGGGTAAGTGTGATCTTGAGGAGTGTAAAGCAGCATTTTGGTTAGAAAATGGGAGCTCTTCCTAAGAGCAGTGCTATTTCTGGGAGAAAAGGAGCTCTACTGGGCATAAAAATGGTGTATCTGTGATAAAATGCCACATTTCTGAAAGAAACTGTCCTCTTGCGGAGTGTAATGCTGTATGTTCCGGAGGAAATGGGAAATATTCAGCAGAGTCCTGGTATTTCTGGGAGAAGAGGTCTGATGTGGGGGGGGGAAGGTGATGTATCTGTGAGAAAGCTGGTGTTTCTGGGAGAAAATGCCAGGTATTGGTGAGGAAACAGATGCTAGAGAGGGAAAAGGCTGGTATTTTGGGGAAAAAAGGCCGTTTTTTAAAGAATAAGCTGGCATTTCTGGGAGAATATGTCCCATCTTTGGGAGAAAACGGGTGTATGTGGGAGAAAATGTCGTGTATTTGGGAGAAAGCTGGTGTATGTGGGAGAAAAGGCCATTGTGATGGGAGTCAGTGTGATCTTGAGGAGTGGAAAGCAGTATTCTTGAGATGAAACGTGAGGTATTTCTAAGAGTCCTGGTATTTCTGGGAGAAAATGTCTTGTTTTGGAGAGCCAAAGTCCCATTTTGGGGGCAGAAGCTGGTATTTCTGTGACACTGCCATCTTGATGGGGGTAAGTGTGATCTTGAGGAGTGTAAAGCAGCATTTTGGTTAGAAAATGGGAGCTCTTCCTAAGAGCAGTGCTATTTCTGGGAGAAAAGGAGCTCTACTGGGCATAAAAATGGTGTATCTGTGATAAAATGCCACATTTCTGAAAGAAACTGTCCTCTTGCGGAGTGTAATGCTGTATGTTCCGGAGGAAATGGGAAATATTCAGCAGAGTCCTGGTATTTCTGGGAGAAGAGGTCTGATGTGGGGGGGGGAAGGTGATGTATCTGTGAGAAAGCTGGTGTTTCTGGGAGAAAATGCCAGGTATTGGTGAGGAAACAGATGCTAGAGAGGGAAAAGGCTGGTATTTTGGGGGAAAAAGGCCGTTTTTTAAAGAATAAGCTGGCATTTCTGGGAGAATATGTCCCATCTTTGGGAGAAAACGGGTGTATGTGGGAGAAAATGTCGTGTATTTGGGAGAAAGCTGGTGTATGTGGGAGAAAAGGCCATTGTGATGGGAGTCAGTGTGATCTTGAGGAGTGGAAAGCAGTATTCTTGAGATGAAACGTGAGGTATTTCTAAGAGTCCTGGTATTTCTGGGAGAAAATGTCTTGTTTTGGAGAGCCAAAGTCCCATTTTGGGGGCAGAAGCTGGTATTTCTGTGACACTGCCATCTTGATGGGGGTAAGTGTGATCTTGAGGAGTGTAAAGCAGCATTTTGGTTAGAAAATGGGAGCTCTTCCTAAGAGCAGTGCTATTTCTGGGAGAAAAGGAGCTCTACTGGGCATAAAAATGGTGTATCTGTGATAAAATGCCACATTTCTGAAAGAAACTGTCCTCTTGCGGAGTGTAATGCTGTATGTTCCGGAGGAAATGGGAAATATTCAGCAGAGTCCTGGTATTTCTGGGAGAAGAGGTCTGATGTGGGGGGGGGGAAGGTGATGTATCTGTGAGAAAGCTGGTGTTTCTGGGAGAAAATGCCAGGTATTGGTGAGGAAACAGATGCTAGAGAGGGAAAAGGCTGGTATTTTGGGGAAAAAAGGCCGTTTTTTAAAGAATAAGCTGGCATTTCTGGGAGAATATGTCCCATCTTTGGGAGAAAACGGGTGTATGTGGGAGAAAATGTCGTGTATTTGGGAGAAAGCTGGTGTATGTGGGAGAAAAGGCCATTGTGATGGGAGTCAGTGTGATCTTGAGGAGTGGAAAGCAGTATTCTTGAGATGAAACGTGAGGTATTTCTAAGAGTCCTGGTATTTCTGGGAGAAAATGTCTTGTTTTGGAGAGCCAAAGTCCCATTTTGGGGGCAGAAGCTGGTATTTCTCTGACACTGCCATCTTGATGGGGGTAAGTGTGATCTTGAGGAGTGTAAAGCAGCATTTTGGTTAGAAAATGGGAGCTCTTCCTAAGAGCAGTGCTATTTCTGGGAGAAAAGGAGCTCTACTGGGCATAAAAATGGTGTATCTGTGATAAAATGCCACATTTCTGAAAGAAACTGTCCTCTTGCGGAGTGTAATGCTGTATGTTCCGGAGGAAATGGGAAATATTCAGCAGAGTCCTGGTATTTCTGGGAGAAGAGGTCTGATGTGGGGGGGGGAAGGTGATGTATCTGTGAGAAAGCTGGTGTTTCTGGGAGAAAATGCCAGGTATTGGTGAGGAAACAGATGCTAGAGAGGGAAAAGGCTGGTATTTTGGGGAAAAAAGGCTGTTTTTTAAAGAATAAGCTGGCATTTCTGGGAGAATATGTCCCATCTTTGGGAGAAAACGGGTGTATGTGGGAGAAAATGTCGTGTATTTGGGAGAAAGCTGGTGTATGTGGGAGAAAAGGCCATTGTGATGGGAGTCAGTGTGATCTTGAGGAGTGGAAAGCAGTATTCTTGAGATGAAACGTGAGGTATTTCTAAGAGTCCTGGTATTTCTGGGAGAAAATGTCTTGTTTTGGAGAGCCAAAGTCCCATTTTGGGGGCAGAAGCTGGTATTTCTGTGACACTGCCATCTTGATGGGGGTAAGTGTGATCTTGAGGAGTGTAAAGCAGCATTTTGGTTAGAAAATGGGAGCTCTTCCTAAGAGCAGTGCTATTTCTGGGAGAAAAGGAGCTCTACTGGGCATAAAAATGGTGTATCTGTGATAAAATGCCACATTTCTGAAAGAAACTGTCCTCTTGCGGAGTGTAATGCTGTATGTTCCGGAGGAAATGGGAAATATTCAGCAGAGTCCTGGTATTTCTGGGAGAAGAGGTCTGATGTGGGGGGGGGGAAGGTGATGTATCTGTGAGAAAGCTGGTGTTTCTGGGAGAAAATGCCAGGTATTGGTGAGGAAACAGATGCTAGAGAGGGAAAAGGCTGGTATTTTGGGGAAAAAAAGGCCGTTTGTTAAAGAATAAGCTGGCATTTCTGGGAGAATATGTCCCATCTTTGGGAGAAAACGGGTGTATGTGGGAGAAAATGTCGTGTATTTGGGAGAAAGCTGGTGTATGTGGGAGAAAAGGCCATTGTGATGGGAGTCAGTGTGATCTTGAGGAGTGGAAAGCAGTATTCTTGAGATGAAACGTGAGGTATTTCTAAGAGTCCTGGTATTTCTGGGAGAAAATGTCTTGTTTTGGAGAGCCAAAGTCCCATTTTGGGGGCAGAAGCTGGTATTTCTGTGACACTGCCATCTTGATGGGGGTAAGTGTGATCTTGAGGAGTGTAAAGCAGCATTTTGGTTAGAAAATGGGAGCTCTTCCTAAGAGCAGTGCTATTTCTGGGAGAAAAGGAGCTCTACTGGGCATAAAAATGGTGTATCTGTGATAAAATGCCACATTTCTGAAAGAAACTGTCCTCTTGCGGAGTGTAATGCTGTATGTTCCGGAGGAAATGGGAAATATTCAGCAGAGTCCTGGTATTTCTGGGAGAAGAGGTCTGATGTGGGGGGGGGAAGGTGATGTATCTGTGAGAAAGCTGGTGTTTCTGGGAGAAAATGCCAGGTATTGGTGAGGAAACAGATGCTAGAGAGGGAAAAGGCTGGTATTTTGGGGAAAAAAGGCCGTTTGTTAAAGAATAAGCTGGCATTTCTGGGAGAATATGTCCCATCTTTGGGAGAAAACGGGTGTATGTGGGAGAAAATGTCGTGTATTTGGGAGAAAGCTGGTGTATGTGGGAGAAAAGGCCATTGTGATGGGAGTCAGTGTGATCTTGAGGAGTGGAAAGCAGTATTCTTGAGATGAAACGTGAGGTATTTCTAAGAGTCCTGGTATTTCTGGGAGAAAATGTCTTGTTTTGGAGAGCCAAAGTCCCATTTTGGGGGCAGAAGCTGGTATTTCTCTGACACTGCCATCTTGATGGGGGTAAGTGTGATCTTGAGGAGTGTAAAGCAGCATTTTGGTTAGAAAATGGGAGCTCTTCCTAAGAGCAGTGCTATTTCTGGGAGAAAAGGAGCTCTACTGGGCATAAAAATGGTGTATCTGTGATAAAATGCCACATTTCTGAAAGAAACTGTCCTCTTGCGGAGTGTAATGCTGTATGTTCCGGAGGAAATGGGAAATATTCAGCAGAGTCCTGGTATTTCTGGGAGAAGAGGTCTGATGTGGGGGGGGGAAGGTGATGTATCTGTGAGAAAGCTGGTGTTTCTGGGAGAAAATGCCAGGTATTGGTGAGGAAACAGATGCTAGAGAGGGAAAAGGCTGGTATTTTGGGGAAAAAAGGCCGTTTGTTAAAGAATAAGCTGGCATTTCTGGGAGAATATGTCCCATCTTTGGGAGAAAACGGGTGTATGTGGGAGAAAATGTCGTGTATTTGGGAGAAAGCTGGTGTATGTGGGAGAAAAGGCCATTGTGATGGGAGTCAGTGTGATCTTGAGGAGTGGAAAGCAGTATTCTTGAGATGAAACGTGAGGTATTTCTAAGTGTCCTGGTATTTCTGGGAGAAAATGTCTTGTTTTGGAGAGCCAAAGTCCCATTTTGGGGGCAGAAGCTGGTATTTCTGTGACACTGCCATCTTGATGGGGGTAAGTGTGATCTTGAGGAGTGTAAAGCAGCATTTTGGTTAGAAAATGGGAGCTCTTCCTAAGAGCAGTGCTATTTCTGGGAGAAAAGGAGCTCTACTGGGCATAAAAATGGTGTATCTGTGATAAAATGCCACATTTCTGAAAGAAACTGTCCTCTTGCGGAGTGTAATGCTGTATGTTCCGGAGGAAATGGGAAATATTCAGCAGAGTCCTGGTATTTCTGGGAGAAGAGGTCTGATGTGGGGGGGGGAAGGTGATGTATCTGTGAGAAAGCTGGTGTTTCTGGGAGAAAATGCCAGGTATTGGTGAGGAAACAGATGCTAGAGAGGGAAAAGGCTGGTATTTTGGGGAAAAAAGGCCGTTTTTTAAAGAATAAGCTGGCATTTCTGGGAGAATATGTCCCATCTTTGGGAGAAAACGGGTGTATGTGGGAGAAAATGTCGTGTATTTGGGAGAAAGCTGGTGTATGTGGGAGAAAAGGCCATTGTGATGGGAGTCAGTGTGATCTTGAGGAGTGGAAAGCAGTATTCTTGAGATGAAACGTGAGGTATTTCTAAGAGTCCTGGTATTTCTGGGAGAAAATGTCTTGTTTTGGAGAGCCAAAGTCCCATTTTGGGGGCAGAAGCTGGTATTTCTGTGACACTGCCATCTTGATGGGGGTAAGTGTGATCTTGAGGAGTGTAAAGCAGCATTTTGGTTAGAAAATGGGAGCTCTTCCTAAGAGCAGTGCTATTTCTGGGAGAAAAGGAGCTCTACTGGGCATAAAAATGGTGTATCTGTGATAAAATGCCACATTTCTGAAAGAAACTGTCCTCTTGCGGAGTGTAATGCTGTATGTTCCGGAGGAAATGGGAAATATTCAGCAGAGTCCTGGTATTTCTGGGAGAAGAGGTCTGATGTGGGGGGGGGAAGGTGATGTATCTGTGAGAAAGCTGGTGTTTCTGGGAGAAAATGCCAGGTATTGGTGAGGAAACAGATGCTAGAGAGGGAAAAGGCTGGTATTTTGGGGGAAAAAGGCCGTTTTTTAAAGAATAAGCTGGCATTTCTGGGAGAATATGTCCCATCTTTGGGAGAAAACGGGTGTATGTGGGAGAAAATGTCGTGTATTTGGGAGAAAGCTGGTGTATGTGGGAGAAAAGGCCATTGTGATGGGAGTCAGTGTGATCTTGAGGAGTGGAAAGCAGTATTCTTGAGATGAAACGTGAGGTATTTCTAAGAGTCCTGGTATTTCTGGGAGAAAATGTCTTGTTTTGGAGAGCCAAAGTCCCATTTTGGGGGCAGAAGCTGGTATTTCTGTGACACTGCCATCTTGATGGGGGTAAGTGTGATCTTGAGGAGTGTAAAGCAGCATTTTGGTTAGAAAATGGGAGCTCTTCCTAAGAGCAGTGCTATTTCTGGGAGAAAAGGAGCTCTACTGGGCATAAAAATGGTGTATCTGTGATAAAATGCCACATTTCTGAAAGAAACTGTCCTCTTGCGGAGTGTAATGCTGTATGTTCCGGAGGAAATGGGAAATATTCAGCAGAGTCCTGGTATTTCTGGGAGAAGAGGTCTGATGTGGGGGGGGGGAAGGTGATGTATCTGTGAGAAAGCTGGTGTTTCTGGGAGAAAATGCCAGGTATTGGTGAGGAAACAGATGCTAGAGAGGGAAAAGGCTGGTATTTTGGGGAAAAAAAGGCCGTTTGTTAAAGAATAAGCTGGCATTTCTGGGAGAATATGTCCCATCTTTGGGAGAAAACGGGTGTATGTGGGAGAAAATGTCGTGTATTTGGGAGAAAGCTGGTGTATGTGGGAGAAAAGGCCATTGTGATGGGAGTCAGTGTGATCTTGAGGAGTGGAAAGCAGTATTCTTGAGATGAAACGTGAGGTATTTCTAAGAGTCCTGGTATTTCTGGGAGAAAATGTCTTGTTTTGGAGAGCCAAAGTCCCATTTTGGGGGCAGAAGCTGGTATTTCTGTGACACTGCCATCTTGATGGGGGTAAGTGTGATCTTGAGGAGTGTAAAGCAGCATTTTGGTTAGAAAATGGGAGCTCTTCCTAAGAGCAGTGCTATTTCTGGGAGAAAAGGAGCTCTACTGGGCATAAAAATGGTGTATCTGTGATAAAATGCCACATTTCTGAAAGAAACTGTCCTCTTGCGGAGTGTAATGCTGTATGTTCCGGAGGAAATGGGAAATATTCAGCAGAGTCCTGGTATTTCTGGGAGAAGAGGTCTGATGTGGGGGGGGGAAGGTGATGTATCTGTGAGAAAGCTGGTGTTTCTGGGAGAAAATGCCAGGTATTGGTGAGGAAACAGATGCTAGAGAGGGAAAAGGCTGGTATTTTGGGGAAAAAAGGCCGTTTTTTAAAGAATAAGCTGGCATTTCTGGGAGAATATGTCCCATCTTTGGGAGAAAACGGGTGTATGTGGGAGAAAATGTCGTGTATTTGGGAGAAAGCTGGTGTATGTGGGAGAAAAGGCCATTGTGATGGGAGTCAGTGTGATCTTGAGGAGTGGAAAGCAGTATTCTTGAGATGAAACGTGAGGTATTTCTAAGAGTCCTGGTATTTCTGGGAGAAAATGTCTTGTTTTGGAGAGCCAAAGTCCCATTTTGGGGGCAGAAGCTGGTATTTCTGTGACACTGCCATCTTGATGGGGGTAAGTGTGATCTTGAGGAGTGTAAAGCAGCATTTTGGTTAGAAAATGGGAGCTCTTCCTAAGAGCAGTGCTATTTCTGGGAGAAAAGGAGCTCTACTGGGCATAAAAATGGTGTATCTGTGATAAAATGCCACATTTCTGAAAGAAACTGTCCTCTTGCGGAGTGTAATGCTGTATGTTCCGGAGGAAATGGGAAATATTCAGCAGAGTCCTGGTATTTCTGGGAGAAGAGGTCTGATGTGGGGGGGGGAAGGTGATGTATCTGTGAGAAAGCTGGTGTTTCTGGGAGAAAATGCCAGGTATTGGTGAGGAAACAGATGCTAGAGAGGGAAAAGGCTGGTATTTTGGGGAAAAAAGGCCGTTTTTTAAAGAATAAGCTGGCATTTCTGGGAGAATATGTCCCATCTTTGGGAGAAAACGGGTGTATGTGGGAGAAAATGTCGTGTATTTGGGAGAAAGCTGGTGTATGTGGGAGAAAAGGCCATTGTGATGGGAGTCAGTGTGATCTTGAGGAGTGGAAAGCAGTATTCTTGAGATGAAACGTGAGGTATTTCTAAGAGTCCTGGTATTTCTGGGAGAAAATGTCTTGTTTTGGAGAGCCAAAGTCCCATTTTGGGGGCAGAAGCTGGTATTTCTGTGACACTGCCATCTTGATGGGGGTAAGTGTGATCTTGAGGAGTGTAAAGCAGCATTTTGGTTAGAAAATGGGAGCTCTTCCTAAGAGCAGTGCTATTTCTGGGAGAAAAGGAGCTCTACTGGGCATAAAAATGGTGTATCTGTGATAAAATGCCACATTTCTGAAAGAAACTGTCCTCTTGCGGAGTGTAATGCTGTATGTTCCGGAGGAAATGGGAAATATTCAGCAGAGTCCTGGTATTTCTGGGAGAAGAGGTCTGATGTGGGGGGGGGAAGGTGATGTATCTGTGAGAAAGCTGGTGTTTCTGGGAGAAAATGCCAGGTATTGGTGAGGAAACAGATGCTAGAGAGGGAAAAGGCTGGTATTTTGGGGAAAAAAGGCCGTTTTTTAAAGAATAAGCTGGCATTTCTGGGAGAATATGTCCCATCTTTGGGAGAAAACGGGTGTATGTGGGAGAAAATGTCGTGTATTTGGGAGAAAGCTGGTGTATGTGGGAGAAAAGGCCATTGTGATGGGAGTCAGTGTGATCTTGAGGAGTGGAAAGCAGTATTCTTGAGATGAAACGTGAGGTATTTCTAAGAGTCCTGGTATTTCTGGGAGAAAATGTCTTGTTTTGGAGAGCCAAAGTCCCATTTTGGGGGCAGAAGCTGGTATTTCTGTGACACTGCCATCTTGATGGGGGTAAGTGTGATCTTGAGGAGTGTAAAGCAGCATTTTGGTTAGAAAATGGGAGCTCTTCCTAAGAGCAGTGCTATTTCTGGGAGAAAAGGAGCTCTACTGGGCATAAAAATGGTGTATCTGTGATAAAATGCCACATTTCTGAAAGAAACTGTCCTCTTGCGGAGTGTAATGCTGTATGTTCCGGAGGAAATGGGAAATATTCAGCAGAGTCCTGGTATTTCTGGGAGAAGAGGTCTGATGTGGGGGGGGGAAGGTGATGTATCTGTGAGAAAGCTGGTGTTTCTGGGAGAAAATGCCAGGTATTGGTGAGGAAACAGATGCTAGAGAGGGAAAAGGCTGGTATTTTGGGGAAAAAAGGCCGTTTTTTAAAGAATAAGCTGGCATTTCTGGGAGAATATGTCCCATCTTTGGGAGAAAACGGGTGTATGTGGGAGAAAATGTCGTGTATTTGGGAGAAAGCTGGTGTATGTGGGAGAAAAGGCCATTGTGATGGGAGTCAGTGTGATCTTGAGGAGTGGAAAGCAGTATTCTTGAGATGAAACGTGAGGTATTTCTAAGAGTCCTGGTATTTCTGGGAGAAAATGTCTTGTTTTGGAGAGCCAAAGTCCCATTTTGGGGGCAGAAGCTGGTATTTCTGTGACACTGCCATCTTGATGGGGGTAAGTGTGATCTTGAGGAGTGTAAAGCAGCATTTTGGTTAGAAAATGGGAGCTCTTCCTAAGAGCAGTGCTATTTCTGGGAGAAAAGGAGCTCTACTGGGCATAAAAATGGTGTATCTGTGATAAAATGCCACATTTCTGAAAGAAACTGTCCTCTTGCGGAGTGTAATGCTGTATGTTCCGGAGGAAATGGGAAATATTCAGCAGAGTCCTGGTATTTCTGGGAGAAGAGGTCTGATGTGGGGGGGGGAAGGTGATGTATCTGTGAGAAAGCTGGTGTTTCTGGGAGAAAATGCCAGGTATTGGTGAGGAAACAGATGCTAGAGAGGGAAAAGGCTGGTATTTTGGGGAAAAAAGGCCGTTTTTTAAAGAATAAGCTGGCATTTCTGGGAGAATATGTCCCATCTTTGGGAGAAAACGGGTGTATGTGGGAGAAAATGTCGTGTATTTGGGAGAAAGCTGGTGTATGTGGGAGAAAAGGCCATTGTGATGGGAGTCAGTGTGATCTTGAGGAGTGGAAAGCAGTATTCTTGAGATGAAACGTGAGGTATTTCTAAGAGTCCTGGTATTTCTGGGAGAAAATGTCTTGTTTTGGAGAGCCAAAGTCCCATTTTGGGGGCAGAAGCTGGTATTTCTGTGACACTGCCATCTTGATGGGGGTAAGTGTGATCTTGAGGAGTGTAAAGCAGCATTTTGGTTAGAAAATGGGAGCTCTTCCTAAGAGCAGTGCTATTTCTGGGAGAAAAGGAGCTCTACTGGGCATAAAAATGGTGTATCTGTGATAAAATGCCACATTTCTGAAAGAAACTGTCCTCTTGCGGAGTGTAATGCTGTATGTTCCGGAGGAAATGGGAAATATTCAGCAGAGTCCTGGTATTTCTGGGAGAAGAGGTCTGATGTGGGGGGGGGAAGGTGATGTATCTGTGAGAAAGCTGGTGTTTCTGGGAGAAAATGCCAGGTATTGGTGAGGAAACAGATGCTAGAGAGGGAAAAGGCTGGTATTTTGGGGAAAAAAGGCCGTTTTTTAAAGAATAAGCTGGCATTTCTGGGAGAATATGTCCCATCTTTGGGAGAAAACGGGTGTATGTGGGAGAAAATGTCGTGTATTTGGGAGAAAGCTGGTGTATGTGGGAGAAAAGGCCATTGTGATGGGAGTCAGTGTGATCTTGAGGAGTGGAAAGCAGTATTCTTGAGATGAAACGTGAGGTATTTCTAAGAGTCCTGGTATTTCTGGGAGAAAATGTCTTGTTTTGGAGAGCCAAAGTCCCATTTTGGGGGCAGAAGCTGGTATTTCTGTGACACTGCCATCTTGATGGGGGTAAGTGTGATCTTGAGGAGTGTAAAGCAGCATTTTGGTTAGAAAATGGGAGCTCTTCCTAAGAGCAGTGCTATTTCTGGGAGAAAAGGAGCTCTACTGGGCATAAAAATGGTGTATCTGTGATAAAATGCCACATTTCTGAAAGAAACTGTCCTCTTGCGGAGTGTAATGCTGTATGTTCCGGAGGAAATGGGAAATATTCAGCAGAGTCCTGGTATTTCTGGGAGAAGAGGTCTGATGTGGGGGGGGGAAGGTGATGTATCTGTGAGAAAGCTGGTGTTTCTGGGAGAAAATGCCAGGTATTGGTGAGGAAACAGATGCTAGAGAGGGAAAAGGCTGGTATTTTGGGGAAAAAAGGCCGTTTTTTAAAGAATAAGCTGGCATTTCTGGGAGAATATGTCCCATCTTTGGGAGAAAATGGGTGTATGTGGGAGAAAATGTCGTGTATTTGGGAGAAAGCTGGTGTATGTGGGAGAAAAGGCCATTGTGATGGGAGTCAGTGTGATCTTGAGGAGTGGAAAGCAGTATTCTTGAGATGAAACGTGAGGTATTTCTAAGAGTCCTGGTATTTCTGGGAGAAAATGTCTTGTTTTGGAGAGCCAAAGTCCCATTTTGGGGGCAGAAGCTGGTATTTCTGTGACACTGCCATCTTGATGGGGGTAAGTGTGATCTTGAGGAGTGTAAAGCAGCATTTTGGTTAGAAAATGGGAGCTCTTCCTAAGAGCAGTGCTATTTCTGGGAGAAAAGGAGCTCTACTGGGCATAAAAATGGTGTATCTGTGATAAAATGCCACATTTCTGAAAGAAACTGTCCTCTTGCGGAGTGTAATGCTGTATGTTCCGGAGGAAATGGGAAATATTCAGCAGAGTCCTGGTATTTCTGGGAGAAGAGGTCTGATGTGGGGGGGGGAAGGTGATGTATCTGTGAGAAAGCTGGTGTTTCTGGGAGAAAATGCCAGGTATTGGTGAGGAAACAGATGCTAGAGAGGGAAAAGGCTGGTATTTTGGGGAAAAAAGGCCGTTTTTTAAAGAATAAGCTGGCATTTCTGGGAGAATATGTCCCATCTTTGGGAGAAAACGGGTGTATGTGGGAGAAAATGTCGTGTATTTGGGAGAAAGCTGGTGTATGTGGGAGAAAAGGCCATTGTGATGGGAGTCAGTGTGATCTTGAGGAGTGGAAAGCAGTATTCTTGAGATGAAACGTGAGGTATTTCTAAGAGTCCTGGTATTTCTGGGAGAAAATGTCTTGTTTTGGAGAGCCAAAGTCCCATTTTGGGGGCAGAAGCTGGTATTTCTGTGACACTGCCATCTTGATGGGGGTAAGTGTGATCTTGAGGAGTGTAAAGCAGCATTTTGGTTAGAAAATGGGAGCTCTTCCTAAGAGCAGTGCTATTTCTGGGAGAAAAGGAGCTCTACTGGGCATAAAAATGGTGTATCTGTGATAAAATGCCACATTTCTGAAAGAAACTGTCCTCTTGCGGAGTGTAATGCTGTATGTTCCGGAGGAAATGGGAAATATTCAGCAGAGTCCTGGTATTTCTGGGAGAAGAGGTCTGATGTGGGGGGGGGAAGGTGATGTATCTGTGAGAAAGCTGGTGTTTCTGGGAGAAAATGCCAGGTATTGGTGAGGAAACAGATGCTAGAGAGGGAAAAGGCTGGTATTTTGGGGAAAAAAGGCCGTTTTTTAAAGAATAAGCTGGCATTTCTGGGAGAATATGTCCCATCTTTGGGAGAAAACGGGTGTATGTGGGAGAAAATGTCGTGTATTTGGGAGAAAGCTGGTGTATGTGGGAGAAAAGGCCATTGTGATGGGAGTCAGTGTGATCTTGAGGAGTGGAAAGCAGTATTCTTGAGATGAAACGT
The DNA here is from genome assembly GCF_987193195.1 of Phasianus colchicus. NCBI lineage: Eukaryota > Metazoa > Chordata > Aves > Galliformes > Phasianidae > Phasianus > Phasianus colchicus. The sequence continues at coordinate 196,944 of NW_028325250.1, read as the reverse complement.
GAGGTATTTCTAAGAGTCCTGGTATTTCTGGGAGAAAATGTCTTGTTTTGGAGAGCCAAAGTCCCATTTTGGGGGCAGAAGCTGGTATTTCTGTGACACTGCCATCTTGATGGGGGTAAGTGTGATCTTGAGGAGTGTAAAGCAGCATTTTGGTTAGAAAATGGGAGCTCTTCCTAAGAGCAGTGCTATTTCTGGGAGAAAAGGAGCTCTACTGGGCATAAAAATGGTGTATCTGTGATAAAATGCCACATTTCTGAAAGAAACTGTCCTCTTGCGGAGTGTAATGCTGTATGTTCCGGAGGAAATGGGAAATATTCAGCAGAGTCCTGGTATTTCTGGGAGAAGAGGTCTGATGTGGGGGGGGGAAGGTGATGTATCTGTGAGAAAGCTGGTGTTTCTGGGAGAAAATGCCAGGTATTGGTGAGGAAACAGATGCTAGAGAGGGAAAAGGCTGGTATTTTGGGGAAAAAAGGCCGTTTTTTAAAGAATAAGCTGGCATTTCTGGGAGAATATGTCCCATCTTTGGGAGAAAACGGGTGTATGTGGGAGAAAATGTCGTGTATTTGGGAGAAAGCTGGTGTATGTGGGAGAAAAGGCCATTGTGATGGGAGTCAGTGTGATCTTGAGGAGTGGAAAGCAGTATTCTTGAGATGAAACGTGAGGTATTTCTAAGAGTCCTGGTATTTCTGGGAGAAAATGTCTTGTTTTGGAGAGCCAAAGTCCCATTTTGGGGGCAGAAGCTGGTATTTCTGTGACACTGCCATCTTGATGGGGGTAAGTGTGATCTTGAGGAGTGTAAAGCAGCATTTTGGTTAGAAAATGGGAGCTCTTCCTAAGAGCAGTGCTATTTCTGGGAGAAAAGGAGCTCTACTGGGCATAAAAATGGTGTATCTGTGATAAAATGCCACATTTCTGAAAGAAACTGTCCTCTTGCGGAGTGTAATGCTGTATGTTCCGGAGGAAATGGGAAATATTCAGCAGAGTCCTGGTATTTCTGGGAGAAGAGGTCTGATGTGGGGGGGGGGAAGGTGATGTATCTGTGAGAAAGCTGGTGTTTCTGGGAGAAAATGCCAGGTATTGGTGAGGAAACAGATGCTAGAGAGGGAAAAGGCTGGTATTTTGGGGAAAAAAGGCCGTTTTTTAAAGAATAAGCTGGCATTTCTGGGAGAATATGTCCCATCTTTGGGAGAAAACGGGTGTATGTGGGAGAAAATGTCGTGTATTTGGGAGAAAGCTGGTGTATGTGGGAGAAAAGGCCATTGTGATGGGAGTCAGTGTGATCTTGAGGAGTGGAAAGCAGTATTCTTGAGATGAAACGTGAGGTATTTCTAAGAGTCCTGGTATTTCTGGGAGAAAATGTCTTGTTTTGGAGAGCCAAAGTCCCATTTTGGGGGCAGAAGCTGGTATTTCTGTGACACTGCCATCTTGATGGGGGTAAGTGTGATCTTGAGGAGTGTAAAGCAGCATTTTGGTTAGAAAATGGGAGCTCTTCCTAAGAGCAGTGCTATTTCTGGGAGAAAAGGAGCTCTACTGGGCATAAAAATGGTGTATCTGTGATAAAATGCCACATTTCTGAAAGAAACTGTCCTCTTGCGGAGTGTAATGCTGTATGTTCCGGAGGAAATGGGAAATATTCAGCAGAGTCCTGGTATTTCTGGGAGAAGAGGTCTGATGTGGGGGGGGGAAGGTGATGTATCTGTGAGAAAGCTGGTGTTTCTGGGAGAAAATGCCAGGTATTGGTGAGGAAACAGATGCTAGAGAGGGAAAAGGCTGGTATTTTGGGGAAAAAAGGCCGTTTGTTAAAGAATAAGCTGGCATTTCTGGGAGAATATGTCCCATCTTTGGGAGAAAACGGGTGTATGTGGGAGAAAATGTCGTGTATTTGGGAGAAAGCTGGTGTATGTGGGAGAAAAGGCCATTGTGATGGGAGTCAGTGTGATCTTGAGGAGTGGAAAGCAGTATTCTTGAGATGAAACGTGAGGTATTTCTAAGAGTCCTGGTATTTCTGGGAGAAAATGTCTTGTTTTGGAGAGCCAAAGTCCCATTTTGGGGGCAGAAGCTGGTATTTCTCTGACACTGCCATCTTGATGGGGGTAAGTGTGATCTTGAGGAGTGTAAAGCAGCATTTTGGTTAGAAAATGGGAGCTCTTCCTAAGAGCAGTGCTATTTCTGGGAGAAAAGGAGCTCTACTGGGCATAAAAATGGTGTATCTGTGATAAAATGCCACATTTCTGAAAGAAACTGTCCTCTTGCGGAGTGTAATGCTGTATGTTCCGGAGGAAATGGGAAATATTCAGCAGAGTCCTGGTATTTCTGGGAGAAGAGGTCTGATGTGGGGGGGGGAAGGTGATGTATCTGTGAGAAAGCTGGTGTTTCTGGGAGAAAATGCCAGGTATTGGTGAGGAAACAGATGCTAGAGAGGGAAAAGGCTGGTATTTTGGGGAAAAAAAGGCCGTTTGTTAAAGAATAAGCTGGCATTTCTGGGAGAATATGTCCCATCTTTGGGAGAAAACGGGTGTATGTGGGAGAAAATGTCGTGTATTTGGGAGAAAGCTGGTGTATGTGGGAGAAAAGGCCATTGTGATGGGAGTCAGTGTGATCTTGAGGAGTGGAAAGCAGTATTCTTGAGATGAAACGTGAGGTATTTCTAAGAGTCCTGGTATTTCTGGGAGAAAATGTCTTGTTTTGGAGAGCCAAAGTCCCATTTTGGGGGCAGAAGCTGGTATTTCTGTGACACTGCCATCTTGATGGGGGTAAGTGTGATCTTGAGGAGTGTAAAGCAGCATTTTGGTTAGAAAATGGGAGCTCTTCCTAAGAGCAGTGCTATTTCTGGGAGAAAAGGAGCTCTACTGGGCATAAAAATGGTGTATCTGTGATAAAATGCCACATTTCTGAAAGAAACTGTCCTCTTGCGGAGTGTAATGCTGTATGTTCCGGAGGAAATGGGAAATATTCAGCAGAGTCCTGGTATTTCTGGGAGAAGAGGTCTGATGTGGGGGGGGAAGGTGATGTATCTGTGAGAAAGCTGGTGTTTCTGGGAGAAAATGCCAGGTATTGGTGAGGAAACAGATGCTAGAGAGGGAAAAGGCTGGTATTTTGGGGAAAAAAGGCCGTTTTTTAAAGAATAAGCTGGCATTTCTGGGAGAATATGTCCCATCTTTGGGAGAAAACGGGTGTATGTGGGAGAAAATGTCGTGTATTTGGGAGAAAGCTGGTGTATGTGGGAGAAAAGGCCATTGTGATGGGAGTCAGTGTGATCTTGAGGAGTGGAAAGCAGTATTCTTGAGATGAAACGTGAGGTATTTCTAAGAGTCCTGGTATTTCTGGGAGAAAATGTCTTGTTTTGGAGAGCCAAAGTCCCATTTTGGGGGCAGAAGCTGGTATTTCTCTGACACTGCCATCTTGATGGGGTAAGTGTGATCTTGAGGAGTGTAAAGCAGCATTTTGGTTAGAAAATGGGAGCTCTTCCTAAGAGCAGTGCTATTTCTGGGAGAAAAGGAGCTCTACTGGGCATAAAAATGGTGTATCTGTGATAAAATGCCACATTTCTGAAAGAAACTGTCCTCTTGCGGAGTGTAATGCTGTATGTTCCGGAGGAAATGGGAAATATTCAGCAGAGTCCTGGTATTTCTGGGAGAAGAGGTCTGATGTGGGGGGGGGAAGGTGATGTATCTGTGAGAAAGCTGGTGTTTCTGGGAGAAAATGCCAGGTATTGGTGAGGAAACAGATGCTAGAGAGGGAAAAGGCTGGTATTTTGGGGAAAAAAGGCCGTTTGTTAAAGAATAAGCTGGCATTTCTGGGAGAATATGTCCCATCTTTGGGAGAAAACGGGTGTATGTGGGAGAAAATGTCGTGTATTTGGGAGAAAGCTGGTGTATGTGGGAGAAAAGGCCATTGTGATGGGAGTCAGTGTGATCTTGAGGAGTGGAAAGCAGTATTCTTGAGATGAAACGTGAGGTATTTCTAAGAGTCCTGGTATTTCTGGGAGAAAATGTCTTGTTTTGGAGAGCCAAAGTCCCATTTTGGGGGCAGAAGCTGGTATTTCTGTGACACTGCCATCTTGATGGGGGTAAGTGTGATCTTGAGGAGTGTAAAGCAGCATTTTGGTTAGAAAATGGGAGCTCTTCCTAAGAGCAGTGCTATTTCTGGGAGAAAAGGAGCTCTACTGGGCATAAAAATGGTGTATCTGTGATAAAATGCCACATTTCTGAAAGAAACTGTCCTCTTGCGGAGTGTAATGCTGTATGTTCCGGAGGAAATGGGAAATATTCAGCAGAGTCCTGGTATTTCTGGGAGAAGAGGTCTGATGTGGGGGGGGGAAGGTGATGTATCTGTGAGAAAGCTGGTGTTTCTGGGAGAAAATGCCAGGTATTGGTGAGGAAACAGATGCTAGAGAGGGAAAAGGCTGGTATTTTGGGGAAAAAAGGCCGTTTTTTAAAGAATAAGCTGGCATTTCTGGGAGAATATGTCCCATCTTTGGGAGAAAACGGGTGTATGTGGGAGAAAATGTCGTGTATTTGGGAGAAAGCTGGTGTATGTGGGAGAAAAGGCCATTGTGATGGGAGTCAGTGTGATCTTGAGGAGTGGAAAGCAGTATTCTTGAGATGAAACGTGAGGTATTTCTAAGAGTCCTGGTATTTCTGGGAGAAAATGTCTTGTTTTGGAGAGCCAAAGTCCCATTTTGGGGGCAGAAGCTGGTATTTCTCTGACACTGCCATCTTGATGGGGGTAAGTGTGATCTTGAGGAGTGTAAAGAGCATTTTGGTTAGAAAATGGGAGCTCTTCCTAAGAGCAGTGCTATTTCTGGGAGAAAAGGAGCTCTACTGGGCATAAAAATGGTGTATCTGTGATAAAATGCCACATTTCTGAAAGAAACTGTCCTCTTGCGGAGTGTAATGCTGTATGTTCCGGAGGAAATGGGAAATATTCAGCAGAGTCCTGGTATTTCTGGGAGAAGAGGTCTGATGTGGGGGGGGGAAGGTGATGTATCTGTGAGAAAGCTGGTGTTTCTGGGAGAAAATGCCAGGTATTGGTGAGGAAACAGATGCTAGAGAGGGAAAAGGCTGGTATTTTGGGGAAAAAAGGCCGTTTGTTAAAGAATAAGCTGGCATTTCTGGGAGAATATGTCCCATCTTTGGGAGAAAACGGGTGTATGTGGGAGAAAATGTCGTGTATTTGGGAGAAAGCTGGTGTATGTGGGAGAAAAGGCCATTGTGATGGGAGTCAGTGTGATCTTGAGGAGTGGAAAGCAGTATTCTTGAGATGAAACGTGAGGTATTTCTAAGAGTCCTGGTATTTCTGGGAGAAAATGTCTTGTTTTGGAGAGCCAAAGTCCCATTTTGGGGGCAGAAGCTGGTATTTCTGTGACACTGCCATCTTGATGGGGGTAAGTGTGATCTTGAGGAGTGTAAAGCAGCATTTTGGTTAGAAAATGGGAGCTCTTCCTAAGAGCAGTGCTATTTCTGGGAGAAAAGGAGCTCTACTGGGCATAAAAATGGTGTATCTGTGATAAAATGCCACATTTCTGAAAGAAACTGTCCTCTTGCGGAGTGTAATGCTGTATGTTCCGGAGGAAATGGGAAATATTCAGCAGAGTCCTGGTATTTCTGGGAGAAGAGGTCTGATGTGGGGGGGGGAAGGTGATGTATCTGTGAGAAAGCTGGTGTTTCTGGGAGAAAATGCCAGGTATTGGTGAGGAAACAGATGCTAGAGAGGGAAAAGGCTGGTATTTTGGGGAAAAAAGGCCGTTTTTTAAAGAATAAGCTGGCATTTCTGGGAGAATATGTCCCATCTTTGGGAGAAAACGGGTGTATGTGGGAGAAAATGTCGTGTATTTGGGAGAAAGCTGGTGTATGTGGGAGAAAAGGCCATTGTGATGGGAGTCAGTGTGATCTTGAGGAGTGGAAAGCAGTATTCTTGAGATGAAACGTGAGGTATTTCTAAGAGTCCTGGTATTTCTGGGAGAAAATGTCTTGTTTTGGAGAGCCAAAGTCCCATTTTGGGGGCAGAAGCTGGTATTTCTCTGACACTGCCATCTTGATGGGGGTAAGTGTGATCTTGAGGAGTGTAAAGCAGCATTTTGGTTAGAAAATGGGAGCTCTTCCTAAGAGCAGTGCTATTTCTGGGAGAAAAGGAGCTCTACTGGGCATAAAAATGGTGTATCTGTGATAAAATGCCACATTTCTGAAAGAAACTGTCCTCTTGCGGAGTGTAATGCTGTATGTTCCGGAGGAAATGGGAAATATTCAGCAGAGTCCTGGTATTTCTGGGAGAAGAGGTCTGATGTGGGGGGGGGAAGGTGATGTATCTGTGAGAAAGCTGGTGTTTCTGGGAGAAAATGCCAGGTATTGGTGAGGAAACAGATGCTAGAGAGGGAAAAGGCTGGTATTTTGGGGAAAAAAGGCCGTTTGTTAAAGAATAAGCTGGCATTTCTGGGAGAATATGTCCCATCTTTGGGAGAAAACGGGTGTATGTGGGAGAAAATGTCGTGTATTTGGGAGAAAGCTGGTGTATGTGGGAGAAAAGGCCATTGTGATGGGAGTCAGTGTGATCTTGAGGAGTGGAAAGCAGTATTCTTGAGATGAAACGTGAGGTATTTCTAAGAGTCCTGGTATTTCTGGGAGAAAATGTCTTGTTTTGGAGAGCCAAAGTCCCATTTTGGGGGCAGAAGCTGGTATTTCTCTGACACTGCCATCTTGATGGGGGTAAGTGTGATCTTGAGGAGTGTAAAGCAGCATTTTGGTTAGAAAATGGGAGCTCTTCCTAAGAGCAGTGCTATTTCTGGGAGAAAAGGAGCTCTACTGGGCATAAAAATGGTGTATCTGTGATAAAATGCCACATTTCTGAAAGAAACTGTCCTCTTGCGGAGTGTAATGCTGTATGTTCCGGAGGAAATGGGAAATATTCAGCAGAGTCCTGGTATTTCTGGGAGAAGAGGTCTGATGTGGGGGGGAAGGTGATGTATCTGTGAGAAAGCTGGTGTTTCTGGGAGAAAATGCCAGGTATTGGTGAGGAAACAGATGCTAGAGAGGGAAAAGGCTGGTATTTTGGGGAAAAAAGGCCGTTTGTTAAAGAATAAGCTGGCATTTCTGGGAGAATATGTCCCATCTTTGGGAGAAAACGGGTGTATGTGGGAGAAAATGTCGTGTATTTGGGAGAAAGCTGGTGTATGTGGGAGAAAAGGCCATTGTGATGGGAGTCAGTGTGATCTTGAGGAGTGGAAAGCAGTATTCTTGAGATGAAACGTGAGGTATTTCTAAGAGTCCTGGTATTTCTGGGAGAAAATGTCTTGTTTTGGAGAGCCAAAGTCCCATTTTGGGGGCAGAAGCTGGTATTTCTCTGACACTGCCATCTTGATGGGGGTAAGTGTGATCTTGAGGAGTGTAAAGCAGCATTTTGGTTAGAAAATGGGAGCTCTTCCTAAGAGCAGTGCTATTTCTGGGAGAAAAGGAGCTCTACTGGGCATAAAAATGGTGTATCTGTGATAAAATGCCACATTTCTGAAAGAAACTGTCCTCTTGCGGAGTGTAATGCTGTATGTTCCGGAGGAAATGGGAAATATTCAGCAGAGTCCTGGTATTTCTGGGAGAAGAGGTCTGATGTGGGGGGGGGAAGGTGATGTATCTGTGAGAAAGCTGGTGTTTCTGGGAGAAAATGCCAGGTATTGGTGAGGAAACAGATGCTAGAGAGGGAAAAGGCTGGTATTTTGGGGAAAAAAGGCCGTTTGTTAAAGAATAAGCTGGCATTTCTGGGAGAATATGTCCCATCTTTGGGAGAAAACGGGTGTATGTGGGAGAAAATGTCGTGTATTTGGGAGAAAGCTGGTGTATGTGGGAGAAAAGGCCATTGTGATGGGAGTCAGTGTGATCTTGAGGAGTGGAAAGCAGTATTCTTGAGATGAAACGTGAGGTATTTCTAAGAGTCCTGGTATTTCTGGGAGAAAATGTCTTGTTTTGGAGAGCCAAAGTCCCATTTTGGGGGCAGAAGCTGGTATTTCTCTGACACTGCCATCTTGATGGGGGTAAGTGTGATCTTGAGGAGTGTAAAGCAGCATTTTGGTTAGAAAATGGGAGCTCTTCCTAAGAGCAGTGCTATTTCTGGGAGAAAAGGAGCTCTACTGGGCATAAAAATGGTGTATCTGTGATAAAATGCCACATTTCTGAAAGAAACTGTCCTCTTGCGGAGTGTAATGCTGTATGTTCCGGAGGAAATGGGAAATATTCAGCAGAGTCCTGGTATTTCTGGGAGAAGAGGTCTGATGTGGGGGGGGGAAGGTGATGTATCTGTGAGAAAGCTGGTGTTTCTGGGAGAAAATGCCAGGTATTGGTGAGGAAACAGATGCTAGAGAGGGAAAAGGCTGGTATTTTGGGGAAAAAAGGCCGTTTGTTAAAGAATAAGCTGGCATTTCTGGGAGAATATGTCCCATCTTTGGGAGAAAACGGGTGTATGTGGGAGAAAATGTCGTGTATTTGGGAGAAAGCTGGTGTATGTGGGAGAAAAGGCCATTGTGATGGGAGTCAGTGTGATCTTGAGGAGTGGAAAGCAGTATTCTTGAGATGAAACGTGAGGTATTTCTAAGAGTCCTGGTATTTCTGGGAGAAAATGTCTTGTTTTGGAGAGCCAAAGTCCCATTTTGGGGGCAGAAGCTGGTATTTCTGTGACACTGCCATCTTGATGGGGGTAAGTGTGATCTTGAGGAGTGTAAAGCAGCATTTTGGTTAGAAAATGGGAGCTCTTCCTAAGAGCAGTGCTATTTCTGGGAGAAAAGGAGCTCTACTGGGCATAAAAATGGTGTATCTGTGATAAAATGCCACATTTCTGAAAGAAACTGTCCTCTTGCGGAGTGTAATGCTGTATGTTCCGGAGGAAATGGGAAATATTCAGCAGAGTCCTGGTATTTCTGGGAGAAGAGGTCTGATGTGGAGGGGGGAAGGTGATGTATCTGTGAGAAAGCTGGTGTTTCTGGGAGAAAATGCCAGGTATTGGTGAGGAAACAGATGCTAGAGAGGGAAAAGGCCATCCCTTTGGGAGAGAAGTGGTATTTCTGGGAGAAAATGCCCCAAATCGGGGAGTAAGTGTCATCCTGAGGCGTGTCATGGAGTAGATTTGGGAGGAAATGGAGGTGTTTCACAAAGTAGCGGCACTTCTGGGAGAAAATGTCCTCAGTGGGAAAGACAATGTCCTCTTGAGGGAAGAAAACAGGTCTTTCTTACAGCAAATGTCATCCAATTGGGAGAAAATCTCCTCTCTTGGGGAGAAAAGTGGTCTTTCTGAGAGAAGGTGTCCTCTTCTTGGCTGCAAGTGTCCCATTTGGCATTGTCATGGAGGCTTTTTGGGGAGAAAGCGTGTGGCAGTTGTAAGAGAAGGGGTATTTCTGGGAGCAAATCTCCTCTTTTTGGAAGAGAAGGTGAAATTTCCAAGGGAAAAGTGGCATTTCTGGGAGGAAATGACATAGCTGGGGGAGAAAAGTGGGAACCGGTGGGAAAGAAGATCTTGTACTGGAGAGCAACGGTGGTCTTTTTGGTGTGCCAAGTGGTCTCTTGGGGAGACAACGTGGTAAATAGGGGAGACAATGTCCTCTGGAGGAGTGTCAAGTAGTATTTGGGAGAGCAAACGTCAGGTACTTCTAGGAAACCGGCTGTTTCTGGGAGATAGTAGCAGACTTGGTTGGAAAATGACAGGTGTTTGTGAGAAAGCTGGTATTTTGGGAAAAAAAGGCCGTTTTTTAAAGAATAAGCTGGCATTTCTGGGAGAATATGTCCCATCTTTGGGAGAAAACGGGTGTATGTGGGAGAAAATGTCGTGTATTTGGGAGAAAGCTGGTGTATGTGGGAGAAAAGGCCATTGTGATGGGAGTCAGTGTGATCTTGAGGAGTGGAAAGCAGTATTCTTGAGATGAAACGTGAGGTATTTCTAAGAGTCCTGGTATTTCTGGGAGAAAATGTCTTGTTTTGTTTTATTGTTTTTAATATTTATATATTTTTTATGTTGCAATTTCAAGGAAACACTTCGATAGAAATTCCTTTTAATTCTTTTGGCATACATAGAAGATGTGAAAATGCACATCATATTTTCACATGAATGTAGTAACACAAAAAAAGTTCAAAGCAGTAACTGATACACTCAATTATAAAAGCCGCCCTTCCTGTGCAAGAAATGTAACTCAGCCTTTGGGCTAGATGCCATTCTGTGTCATTGATGTAAACCTGGCGGACGGTACAAATACTCTGAATTTAAAATGGCATGACTAAAATTGGAGTCTTTCCTCTAGCTTTTAAGTTTTAAGAAACATAAAATATGTACGTATGCTTGGCAACTTTTCCTTTCATTATATACAAAAGTGACTCTCTCTAAAATAACTGTCAAACTAAGAGGGACTGTCAGAAACCTATCACAGGAGGTAATCTATTTGCTCAGGTTGCTGAAGAGCAATGAAAAAGTAGATATTGAGTTTCAGTTTTCAGCACATACATTAAAGTCCCATGCCTGTAATTAGGTCTCCTACCTTCCAAATAGAATTTTAAAAAAGTTTGATACATGATTATTTTAAATTATTTTTCTATAATTGGTTAGTGGTACTGTGGAACACATATTTAAGGATTAATGATGAGAAAGATTAGAAATCCAAAAAGTGTAAAATTCCATGCAAACTCAATTAAGTTTCAAGGACATTTCCATCAGAAAGAATGGAAATGAAGAAAGAACGGAGCCCCCAGGCTGGTTGTTGAGTGAGAATTACTGCTTACCCAGCATCCGTTTGCTTCATCAAATGTCCCCCATCTGCTCACAGAAACCTCTCTAAGATGCTTTTCTGAAGAATATTTGGCAGCATGTTTCCCAGGGCTGATGCCTAGAGGAGAGGGTTACATGGAGACTTGCTGTCTATCTTGATGGCAAACCCCTCCTAAGTAGGAATCCAGAGCTGGTGACTCACTTTGTAGTCTTGTATAGGTCTGGGGCAAGACAACATTATGGCAGTGGGGAGATATTCATGGTCAGGCTGGACAGGCCTCTGAGGTCTCTGACCTCTGTGGGTGTCCCTGTTCATTACTGGGGAACTGGACTCAATGGTCTGTAAGAGTCCCTTCCAACTCAAAAAAAAATTCTATGATTCTATGATTCTATGAATATTCCTGGTTTTATTACAAGTACAAATACTGATAAAGCCTACATTCAAATTGTTTATTCCTTGCTTTTGGAGAAGCTAAAACACTAGCACTAAGAGTTTTAATCAACGTAGATAATAGCTTGTCAGTTGTTATGCACAGTGGTACGTGCACCCAGTTTGAAATTTCAGTGCCATTAATGTTTTTAATTTTTTAAGTGATATGACACAGTACATGCAATCAACAATAATGAACATACCATGGTTCAGGACCCCTGATCTCTCAGCTAGTAATTTAAGATATTTTCATGTGTAGAGACAAGACAAGTATTATGTCCTAAATGGAGTCTAGGTCCCCAGCACTATTTCTCTCTCTATTTGATCCCTAAAAACAACTGTTTTCTTGCCAAAGATTTTGCATCGTTAAATCTCCTTTCTGAAACAATGAATATTGTGTAGTTGCAGGCCACTTTTTCAAACCTGTGGACATTCCCTTTGCTTCTACTTCTTTAAGCAACCTGCAGTTGCAATACACTTTTGCAGTACAGTCTTGAACCTCTTTATTCCTTGTTTTTCAGTCACCATGGGCTGTGTCTGTGCTGTCTTTGTAACCAGGACCAGGGAATGACCTCTTTTCTCCCAGTCAGTTTTCTCAACACATCTACTGGTGTGGATGAAGCAAGCAAAGGCAACAAGAAAAGCAAATACAATTATACTAGCAAGCAGGAGTATCATTTATTATAGATGATAATCACATGTTGGTTTGTCACTAGGTGTGTTTAATCAACAACTTTCTTTTTGAAATAAGAGTGAAGATAAAAGAAAAGTTCAAATAGGATTCCTACATGTCTCGTTTTCATTAAAGATTAGATCTGCTACAACACGATGAACTGAGGATAATATAATGTAACATCCAAACACTTTTTTTCAAGTAATGTTAACACTGAATGAAAGGTATACAGGCTTCAATGAAATTAGGCAGTTGAGGCCTAGTTGAATGCTATTTGTTGTTGAATGGTATTTGTGACAGTGTTAAAAGAAATGGCTGATGTTATTGTAAAGTTACTGTCTGTCATCTATGAAAAACGGTGTTCTGCACAGGTCTGTGAGTGTTAGAAATGGGCTTTCTTGAAGAGCTGTCTTTATGGAAAAGGAGGCATTGCTTGCAAACTGGTAAATTGGGGAAAAAAAAAAAAAAAAAAAAAGTAACATTTCTGATTTCCAATTTAGTTATTAGAAAATCCCCATCATCTCTCTTTATATTATATGAATACTCCATGGTGTCCTTGGGATGACAAGATGCCTGTACTGCTATTTAGATATGCACAAATACAACAAATCCATGGGCAGATCTTTCCCCTACTGCATTTTTTTAATGTATTTCTTTATTGCTAAACTAAAAGGAAAATAATAGTAGAAAAAATTCAATCACCTTAATCAGCACATGCAAGTCTTAAAAATCTTTTTCTTGCTCTGTAATACTGAAAAGACCTGATGGGAAATGTTACCTTCCAAATTTTGCTCTGTGTATATGCATTTCCTATTTAAACCCTCACTCAGCAAGAGAAGGAAAAACACTTCTCAGTTTCAGTGTAAGTGCCCCATGGAATTTTCTACAGGAAAAATATCACTTTAGATCTGTCAGACAATAACATTTTATTACCTCAAGGATGTTATCTGAACCTGAGGTCTAATATCTAAATGAACTGCAGTTCAGATTATTTGAGATTTAGCAGAAAGACAGAGGGATGGAAAGTTTCATAGAAAGATTCTATGGGGAGAAGTCTCATTCATTTATTGTGGATAAATATGATGAAAAGGTATTCATATACCAAGTTTTAATAACTGTATGGTTAACAGGAGGAACAGTAGACAGCTTTGAGCAGTAGCTGACATACAGAACAGGAGAGTTGGAAGAGTAATATTTCCAAGAAGATTAATTTAATTTAAAGGCAGAATGTTTTTTGGCTATTGGAAAGTTCTCTGTTGTGTTGAGCAAAAGGATAGATATACTGGCTGAAAATAAACCTGTAAAAGTGAGGTAATGCATTTACTAAAACAACAATAATTGCTATATCAGGATGGATCATATATTAAAGGCAATAAAACTCTGATTAATAGCTGTCAGGTTATTTCTTTATTTTCTCAAATATTTATTTGAGCGCAACATACTATAAATACTTTAAAGAAAATGTTTATCTTATATTTGTACATGATTGCACTCAGTAATACATGGAAGAGCAGCCACTGAAGTGGGAGGATCATAAGCCCAATGTATGTGAACAGAGAGAGCAATAAATTTGATTCTTCTCAGCATTTTTCTGTTACAGGTTTTGAGAAACTTGTTAGATTTTAGTACCTGCAAATGTAAATGAAACCAACATAAAATACCATACATAACCTTATTACTTTAAATAACATAGAAAATATGGATTGGAAGACTCGTGTGCATGTTCTTTTTTTCTGTCTTAGACCTGAATAAAGCTGTAAAGAAGAAATTAATGCTCTAGTAAGTCACTGTCAACTCTTGCAAGTCCATTTGGGAGAAAATTTGACACTCCATTTTTTTTTTCTTGTTGTCCTTCTATCTCCTACTCTCCTTTCTGTGTATGTTTATTATTTGCCTCATTTCTGTGAAAACAAATCAGGCTCCATTAATAAAAGCAAAAACTGTTTAAGGCCATCCATCTTACTCTTTCTCCTCAAAGGTTTGCTGCCACTTGTTCTATCACAGAGGACTGCAAAACTTTTTTGCTCCACATTGTTACCCTCTAAAGATAAAATGAATAAATTGCTTAAGAAGATGTTGAAAGACTCTTAATGGTGCATTTATGATCATAACATACGTATTTGTGAGACCTAAGGATTTTTATTCATTCTATTTTTGTTCAATGTAAAATCAAGATTAACTTCTTAGATTTTCTGGACATCCTCGTTGTATAAATTTAATTTTTTACTCCTTTTCCTTGTACAACTTCTGAAATCTGACAGTAAGAACATTTTTATTTTTGTCTCAAACCTCTTTTTTATTCTTTGTCCATCTATTTTTTTTTTCCCCCTATGATGCTTCTTATAACTTTACCAGTTACTTTGTGTTCCATTTCATTACGTTATTTATTTTTGCTTTTTCTTTAGGGCAGGATATGTCTACTGCTATGCATCTGCACAGTTCCTACAATGGAGCTTTGATCCTGGTTGGATTGCTTAAGTGCCATTAACATAAACGTGGTTAACAAAAATAGTAGTTTCAGCTTAGTATTTTTCATGCTAAATCAGGTTCAAAACTAGAAGAATAAAAGTTTTTTTGTAAGAAACATAAACATCCATGTTGATTTCATAAGTGAAACTGATTCTGTTTTTGAAGAGCGGAAGAAATTTAAATAATTCATCTGAAAGCAAAGTTCACTTCTGTTTTTATATTCTCAGAAGTGAATCATCAGATTAAACTAGCATGCCACAGTTTAGTGGTAAACCTCTAACACTACCAAATCTACATATGTAGATTTTGCTTTAATGTCACAGGCAACAGAATGTAATCAACTAACAAACAAAACAAGCAAACAGAAAATTCACATCCAAATAAACCAGAAAGAGGAGTTTATAGACACTCTACAGAACTGTTAGCTGTGCTATGCTTTTCAAAAGCTGGAATTTGTCCTACAGACATCTCAGAAGTTGCACATCTGTCCAAGAAGAATCATTGCACTTTATTTCTACTGTACATGTTTATCTTATATCTTATTCTTCATTACTGTTATGTACTATGCAAAATACATAAAGAAAAAAAGCAGTAATCAAACTATACATACTGTGAGCAGGGCTTTGTGAAGGCTGCAGTACTGTACAGAAGAAAGCCTTGAACAGATCTATCTCAAATTCAGGGTAATAATACATTTATTTCCTACCCACATTGCTCATGTAATCCACCAACTATTTTAGGAACGCCTAGATTCTTAAAAATACAGAAATTAAAGTGATTTCCTGATCAACCCTTACAGAAAGACACAAGTTTAAACATGAAAGCAACTATGAATGCTTTGGAGAGAAAAAAATAGAATGTAATGTTAATAATCCCTGTAATGTTAATAAGCTAACACCATGGGAGTGCTACAGATATCTAGGGGATATATGTATATAAGCTGCTCATTCAGTTTACGTGTTTGTCTTTTTCTTGGATGAGAAATAGTTGCTGTTTATTATTTCCTTAAATGCAACACAAGCATTTACTCATAATATCCAATCTGAGAACACCGTTCTTGTAACTGCTTATGAAAATCATAGATACAGAAATCAAAAGAAACTGTTTCAATCTGCTTGCATTTAAGGAAATAGGAAGTCTCTTTCCACCCTTGCGCATATTTAAGACTGTTTTCTGACAAACTGCTAGCTAAAGGCTTCAGTCTTTCTTTTTGTGCTTACTCCCTCAATGGAATAGCTGAGCTTTTGTAACTGTCCCTACTTTGAAGTTTTCTAGTGGATCCAGGTTGGTTTAAGTATCCTCTATTCCTCACTTCTGTCTTTTCTACCATTTTCTTCAAAAAGGAGCACGTTAAGAACATAAATTTCTATTCTGTTAAGAGTCTTCTCCTGCAGTTAGCTGGTTAGTAAATAATACTTTGCTCACTCACCTCACTCAACCTGCTGGCCACATTCTTTTTAATGCATCCCAGGATACCATTGGCCTTCTTGACCACAAGGCCACATTGCTGGTTTGTGGTCACCCTGCTGTCTACAGGGACACCCAGGCCCTGTTTGTAAGAGAATGTGATTGACTTCACTTCTTCCAGCAAAAAAAGAGAAGCAGGTCTAAGACATCTGTTTATCTCCAATTTAAACAACTTAATTTAGGTAGAATTATGTGTTTTACAGCTATTCACGTTGCTGTGAAAAGAAGCGCGGCTATACAAATAAGAAGTCGCGCGGCTCTGCCCTCGCAACTCCCCCCGCCCCGCGCAAGGAGGCGGCCCCCAGCCGCAGCCCCCAGCCGCTCCCCCCCTCGCGCAGCGCCACTCCGAGGTGCCGCCTGCCGCAGCGACGGCGGCGGGGAGCCCTCGCGCCCAGAGGCGGCCTTCCCGGGGTCTGCCCTCTCCGCCCCCCTCCCACCTACCAGAGGGCAGCCGGCATCCGTCCGCAGAGCGGCGCACAGCCGGTGGCACCGCGCGCACAGCCTGCCTGCCTGCCTGCCGCCCTCCCTCGGACGAGGGTCCCCTTAGACGAAAGCACAGCCCCAGCCCGGCCGCTACCGCGAGGGACCGCGCCCGCGGCCGGAGCCCGGGGGCCGCGAAGGAGGGAGGGCTGAGCGCCCGGTGACAGGCGAGGACGGCCCCCGCGCCGCTCCCTACCTCGCGCCGCTCTCCTCGCAGCCGGCGGCTCGCTTACCCTCGACCGCCGCCGCCCCCTCGCTCCGTTCCCCCGCCCTAACGCGGAGTTCAACGCGACCCCGCTAGCCGCGAGGCCCCGCCCCCGCCCCGCACTGACGGCTCTCTCCGCCAATAGCGAAGAAGACGGCCGTCCTCGAGCTCCGCCCTCACCTCCTTCGACCAATAGGAGCTATCCGTGGTGCTGCCCCTCCGCCTTCCCGGCAGGCTCGGTTGGCTCGCAGCTGCCGAGCAACGGGCGCGGGGCTGCGGGTGGGGCCGCTGAGGGCGGTGGCCGGGCCCCCGCTGCGGGCCGGGGTTGGTGCCGCGGGATTGTGCCCGGGGCTTCTCGTTCGGGAGCTTTCGCCTCATAGATGGACGTTTTTTGTTCCCCTCCCCTTTTTCCCTCTTGGCTCAGCCATCAGGAGGATGGAAATATCTCCCGCACTCTCAAAGCTGTAATCTCGGCTTGCAGAAATGATAACTGGTATGTGAAGATGTTTCTAATTTTTTTGTTTCTTCACTTGTTTGTGAACCTAGGGTAGGGAGAAAGAACTGAAGTAACCTGCAGTGAGATTCTGTCACTTTTGTAACTCCTTAAGCATAGTCAAGAATGTATGTTTGTGAACTACTTTATTAAGATAGTCCTGGTGGAGTATACTTTATATCACTGGGAGTCCAGGATTTTCTGAACAGTTCTTAAATCAGAGTCTAGCAATAGCAAAGTTGAATTACATGTACACTGTACAGTTAGGTTGTTGGTAATAAGCAGAGCTTGTGCATCTCAACAGCTTCAGCTATACAAGCTATACATTTGTCAAGTAAGCTCAGTATGAGTGGAGTATCAGCTTTATTAATTCAAGTCATTCTCATAATCTTATCCATACATAATGTTTGTGTTCTTAATACCTTAACCAAGTGAGTGAAAAGTTTCCAGCTAATCTGTTTAGCTTCCAGGCAAGTGATTCCACATGTTAAATTTGCTGCTTCCTCCTTTCTCCCATTCCCTGGTCTCTTAGGTCAGTGTTCGTTCTCTTACGTCCTCTATTAAGGAATAGGTTTAGTTCTGCTACATATTAATGCCATGCCTACAGATAAATTATCCTTACATCTCAAACTGAATAGCTGCTGCTTGACGTTTTTTTTTTCCTTCTAGGCTAGGAAGTCTCTGTATGGCATGCCAGCAGCGTTTTGTTGCAACGTTCTTAAAAGAAGAAATCTTTTACAGCGTGCAAGTTCTTTAAGATATGGTGATGCATTGGGGTTTAACCCAGCAGATCACTGAGCGTCACGTGGCTGTTCATTCACTGCCCCCATCTCAGTGAGATGGAGAGGAGAAATGAGGGAAAAAATGAGATAGAGAAAAAGAAAAGCATAATAATTATGGCATGTATATCTACATATACACACAGATACTTGTAATCTAGATTTATAACAACGGATGCGCAAGCAATTGCTCATCTCCTCTTGAGGTCTTGAAACAGTAAACGTTCGGTGCAGAAAGTCTATACCAAATTAACTTGAAAAACGGATGCTTTCCAGCTTCAGGTGAGACAATTATTCATTGATCTTTTGTACATTTCAAGTGTGCAAAAACTCACCTCTGGAAGACTGATATTTGTAGATAAAATTGATATGGCTTACTGGGCTCTGTTAGTGGCTCTTAGATGTAGTAAATTTGATGTTGTTAATGATCTTCTGCATATGGAAGTTCTACTTCTGCTGAATTTACCTGTCATTAACAGCTTGCTGCATTGTGAAATCATTAAATAGCAGCCTTTAACATATTTAACTCTGGTTTTTGAAAAGCTGAACTTCCTAATTGGGACTCATACATGTATGAAGCCTTGGTGTCTGGTGCTGACTTGAGAATAAAACTTCAGTTATTACTTACAGGGCCTGCCTTACAGCATAAGATCACATGGCAGTGCCTTCTGCTTTCAGTATTTTACCAGTGCTGTGGTACAACTGGGTCTGGTTAATACCTGTTCAGATACAAGACAGAGTAAGGAAAATGTGTTTATTATTTCAGATCAGCCCTTTTTTACAAGGCATCGATTGGTTACTTGGTGGTGAATGTTGGGTTCTATTGCAGATGTGATGCCATCCATGCAGTAATGGATGGAAATACATTAAAGGAGCAGCATAACAATTTATTTCACAGGGCAAAGGTCAAGAGAGTGCTGATTCCATATTACAAATCTAACAAAACTGAAGTGGCAGAAGCATTCTTTGAAGGCTTAAAAGCAGATGAGGGATGTTCAGTTTTCTGTTACAAAACCTAAATCAGAGAGCATTGAAATCTGTTGAATTTTGGAATAGTTGAGAGTAAGAATGTGAATTCTGTTTGTAACAGAAAAAAACTTGTTCTCATTCCATCCCTCTACTACTCGCATCTGCTCCACATGTCGAAGTAGGAAAAGAGTCATTTGTTGCTCCGTTAATTGCAAAACTGTATTTGTCAGACACCAATTCTGAATCAGCTCTCATACCTGTTACCGTGCTTTCAATAACAAGACTGCAGTTGGGGTTGGTTTGTAGGGAGGCTAGATGAATTGAAAGGGAGTGGATTGGGATAGTATAGCTGCTGGACAGAAACACCTATTTTAAAAGATGATCATCCTATGAAGTATGCCAGTTTTCCCACCTTGTGTATGTGACCTGAGGAGCTATGTTAAGATAAGCTTAAGATAATGGCAGGACAAGGGGAAATGGCTTTAAGTTGAGGGAGGGAGGATTTAGGTTGAGTATCAGGGGAAGTTCTTTACAGAGTGAATGGTGAGGTGCTGGAACAGGCTGCCCAGAGAGGCTGTGGACACCCCTCTTCCTGGAGGTGTTCAAGGCCAGTTGGATGAGGTCCTGGGCAGCCTGGTCTAATATTTAATAGGGAGGTTGGTGGCCCTGCATGTGGTGGAGGGGTTGGAGCTTCATGATCTTTGAGGGTCCCTTCCAACCCAAGCCATTCTATGATTTTCTGATTCTAAGCTCAAATGCTAGTGTCTTGGGAATCAAAGCAGAGTTTCTCTTTGCCATCCCTATTTACAGTTGCTTAACTAGGATCTGTAGTATCAGAAAGAAACCTGGGATATAATTGGAGTAAATGCAATTAAATTCTTCTGTAAAATAGTCAATTTAAAACCCTTTATGTCTTGAGCGATCATGGAAAGAGTGACATAAAATGATTATTTAACGGATGTATTTGGGATCTCTGCTTGATTACTATAAAAAGATTCCTTCATAAGACATTGTATGGAGTTGGCTGATATTTGCTGAAATACTCCTGTTGAAACTTTCTGGTGTGGAATATTGCTTCCAGTATTTCATCATACCTTTAAAAACTTACGAAGTTTCAATCTACAAGTTTTGGACTCCTTCATAGTGCTTTTCTGTAGCCATTTGAAGTATTACTTCTGCCTTTCAGTCTTGCACTGAGACTTCATTTGGTGGTCTCATTCTCTACTGATCTAATTTTCTCATTTGTTTCCTTTAATATTATAGTGCTTATCATTGATTGTGTCTGTTAGTACCTCTGAAATTCTATAGAAAGATGGCTATTGCTTTCCTTTTAGCAAGTTGCTGCAGCTACTTCAAGCCGACAAATAAAAGTTTGCTTTCTCCGAAAACCTCAGTAGCCACTGCTTTGCTTTTTTGATACAGATCAAACTAGAAAGTTTATCATTATTGTCTTGAGGATTGTGTACTTGAAAGAGAAGGGCTTGTGGACTTAAAAGCTTCTTTTTGCCACAAGTGTTGTGTTTAATAGAAGATGTTATGGTGGATTGCATGTCTTGCTTTACTGAATTCACTAAGTAGGGAACCGGTTCTCTGGGTGTCTTTGTTCCACTTTGGGATAATGTTGCCTGAAGATCATAACTGTGAAATACACCTCAAGTTCTTCACTAAACTCCAGTTTTATACAGACTTCAGGAGAGAGAACGTAATTGCTAATAGAACAAGTTAAACGTGCTTAAAAAGCTCTCTGTGTGTTTTTTGTTGCTGTTGTTTGTTTGTTTGTGGAAAATACTCTTCCTTTATTTAATTCTGGAATTTTCCCAAGAAATTATTGGAAGTTGTCATATAAGAAGAGTAATAAAGACCATATTCTAGGAACTTGTTTCACAGATTGTACCAGTTACCCCCAAGAATATGCTGCTCCACTAGCATATGTTTTATAACTTTCATAGAGTAATTTTCAAGATGGTAATGTGGAGTTTACACTTCTGTGAACCTGTTAGCTATATTTTCCAGCTCTTAAGTCTCTTGCCAAAGCAGCATTTGTTTCATGCAGATTTTTGCATCAGGCTTCCAACTTCTTCCTCAGGCTAGATGTTGGCCTAGTGCAAGTGGAGCTGAGAACATACAATGATGAGAGAATGGAGTGGTGTTCCCACTGATGTTTAACGACTCGTAGTTGCAGCATTGTGATCAGACTGTATTGTGTTAGTGTGCATGTGAGTCTAGGATTTACAGCCTTCTGCAGCTCTGCATGTAGTCTCTTCAGTTTTTTGTGATGGCTATTGTCTCCGAACATATGGAGATCTACAGATGATAATTGTCCTCTTGCATATGAAGTTAGAGACTCCCTCTACTGTGTAGAACAAATTAAACATTTGCTAGTTAACATGAGAGGTTTTTTTATGTTAAAAAATTCTTTTTATATTTATAAAAAATAGAAACATAATGCACTCCTAAACAAATTCTCAGAAGATAACCATTAAGAAAGATAATGAAAATGCTTGACTGAGATTGCATATGTGTTAATGCTAATATCAGACAATGAAAAAAAAAAATCAAACCTTATGTCCACATCCTGCTCATAATATTTAACATATACAGCTGAGATGATTTATGGAAGACTGTCTCAAACTTGTCTATTAGACATTTTACTGGAAATTTTTTAATGTAGTAAAGGACCAGTGATTACTTGAGAATGACTATTCTTCAGTAAGTCTTGTCTCACAGGAGACTTGTTAACAGGCTTGGAGCTTGTTATTATCTTCAAGAGAACATAGCAAGGAATTAAATAACAAAGCTACAAAGCCCATCGTTTTGAACATCGTTTTGAACAGATTGATGCTTTTGTTTTGTTCATAACTCACGGACTTTGCATGTTCATAAAAGCTGTTACATACTTTGGAAACTTCAGGCATACCTTCAGTCCTCCTCTGTATTCGATTCCTACTGACTTCATAGTAACTGCTGTTCCCAGCAGAGCTCAATGACAGCCGGCGCAGGATCGGGGCTGAATTTGAGGTAGCAGTCACTGGCTGAAAGGAATTCCTGTAATATGCTGCACTCCCCGAAGTACGATATTCAGTGGAATTTTGACGGGCTGGGCTTGACAGATTTACTGAATTAAGTGCAGAATCCATAGAGTCCTCAGAAAAGCGATGCTCTTTGGAAGTGCTGTTTTCTTCTATACGTAACGTTTCTGCTACAGAAAACAAAAGCATCAATCTGTTCTCTTGAAGATAATGACAAGCTTGTAAAAAAGGGCTGATCTGAAATAATAAACACATTTTCCTTACTCTGTCTTGTATCTGAACAGGTATTAACCAGACCCAGTTGTACCACAGCACTGGTAAAATACTGAAAGCAGAAGGCACTGCCATGTGATCTTATGCTGTAAGGCAGGCCCTGTAAGTAATAGACTCTGATTTAAGAACTGTTCAGAAAATCCTGGACTCCCAGTGATATAAAGTATACTCCACCAGGACTATCTTAATAAAGTAGTTCACAAACATACATTCTTGACTATGCTTAAGGAGTTACAAAAGTGACAGAATCTCACTGCAGGTTACTTCAGTTCTTTCTCCCTACCCTAGGTTCACAAACAAGTGAAGAAACAAAAAAATTAGAAACATCTTCACATACCAGTTATCATTTCTGCAAGCCGAGATTACAGCTTTGAGAGTGCGGGAGATATTTCCATCCTCCTGATGGCTGAGCCAAGAGGGAAAAAGGGGAGGGGAACAAAAAACGTCCATCTGTGAGGCGAAAGCTCCCGAACGAGAAGCCCCGGGCACAATCCCGCGGCACCAACCCCGGCCCGCAGCGGGGGCCCGGCCACCGCCCTCAGCGGCCCCACCCGCAGCCCCGCGCCCGTTGCTCGGCAGCTGCGAGCCAACCGAGCCTGCCGGGAAGGCGGAGGGGCAGCACCACGGATAGCTCCTATTGGTCGAAGGAGGTGAGGGCGGAGCTCGAGGACGGCCGTCTTCTTCGCTATTGGCGGAGAGAGCCGTCAGTGCGGGGCGGGGGGCGGGGCCTCGCGGCTAGCGGGGTCGCGTTGAACTCCGCGTTAGGGCGGGGGAACGGAGCGAGGGGGCGGCGGCGGTCGAGGGTAAGCGAGCCGCCGGCTGCGAGGAGAGCGGCGCGAGGTAGGGAGCGGCGCGGGGGCCGTCCTCGCCTGTCACCGGGCGCTCAGCCCTCCCTCCTCGCGGCCCCCGGGCTCCGGCCGCGGGCGCGGTCCCTCGCGGTAGCGGCCGGGCTGGGGCTGTGCTTTCGTCTAAGGGGACCCTCGTCCGAGGGAGGGCGGCAGGCAGGCAGGCAGGCTGTGCGCGCGGTGCCACCGGCTGTGCGCCGCTCTGCGGACGGATGCCGGCTGCCCTCTGGTAGGTGGGAGGGGGGCGGAGAGGGCAGACCCCGGGAAGGCCGCCTCTGGGCGCGAGGGCTCCCCGCCGCCGTCGCTGCGGCAGGCGGCACCTCGGAGTGGCGCTGCGCGAGGGGGGGAGCGGCTGGGGGCTGCGGCTGGGGGCTGCGGCTGGGGGCCGCCTCCTTGCGCGGGGCGGGGGGAGTTGCGAGGGCAGAGCCGCGCGACTTCTTATTTGTATAGCCGCGCTTCTTTTCACAGCAACGTGAATAGCTGTAAAACACATAATTCTACCTAAATTAAGTTGTTTAAATTGGAGATAAACAGATGTCTTAGACCTGCTTCTCTTTTTTTGCTGGAAGAAGTGAAGTCAATCACATTCTCTTACAAACAGGGCCTGGGTGTCCCTGTAGACAGCAGGGTGACCACAAACCAGCAATGTGGCCTTGTGGTCAAGAAGGCCAATGGTATCCTGGGATGCATTAAAAAGAATGTGGCCAGCAGGTTGAGTGAGGTGAGTGAGCAAAGTATTATTTACTAACCAGCTAACTGCAGGAGAAGACTCTTAACAGAATAGAAATTTATGTTCTTAACGTGCTCCTTTTTGAAGAAAATGGTAGAAAAGACAGAAGTGAGGAATAGAGGATACTTAAACCAACCTGGATCCACTAGAAAACTTCAAAGTAGGGACAGTTACAAAAGCTCAGCTATTCCATTGAGGGAGTAAGCACAAAAAGAAAGACTGAAGCCTTTAGCTAGCAGTTTGTCAGAAAACAGTCTTAAATATGCGCAAGGGTGGAAAGAGACTTCCTATTTCCTTAAATGCAAGCAGATTGAAACAGTTTCTTTTGATTTCTGTATCTATGATTTTCATAAGCAGTTACAAGAACGGTGTTCTCAGATTGGATATTATGAGTAAATGCTTGTGTTGCATTTAAGGAAATAATAAACAGCAACTATTTCTCATCCAAGAAAAAGACAAACACGTAAACTGAATGAGCAGCTTATATACATATATCCCCTAGATATCTGTAGCACTCCCATGGTGTTAGCTTATTAACATTACAGGGATTATTAACATTACATTCTATTTTTTTCTCTCCAAAGCATTCATAGTTGCTTTCATGTTTAAACTTGTGTCTTTCTGTAAGGGTTGATCAGGAAATCACTTTAATTTCTGTATTTTTAAGAATCTAGGCGTTCCTAAAATAGTTGGTGGATTACATGAGCAATGTGGGTAGGAAATAAATGTATTATTACCCTGAATTTGAGATAGATCTGTTCAAGGCTTTCTTCTGTACAGTACTGCAGCCTTCACAAAGCCCTGCTCACAGTATGTATAGTTTGATTACTGCTTTTTTTCTTTATGTATTTTGCATAGTACATAACAGTAATGAAGAATAAGATATAAGATAAACATGTACAGTAGAAATAAAGTGCAATGATTCTTCTTGGACAGATGTGCAACTTCTGAGATGTCTGTAGGACAAATTCCAGCTTTTGAAAAGCATAGCACAGCTAACAGTTCTGTAGAGTGTCTATAAACTCCTCTTTCTGGTTTATTTGGATGTGAATTTTCTGTTTGCTTGTTTTGTTTGTTAGTTGATTACATTCTGTTGCCTGTGACATTAAAGCAAAATCTACATATGTAGATTTGGTAGTGTTAGAGGTTTACCACTAAACTGTGGCATGCTAGTTTAATCTGATGATTCACTTCTGAGAATATAGAAACAGAAGTGAACTTTGCTTTCAGATGTATTATTTAAATTTCTTCCGCTCTTCAAAAACAGAATCAGTTTCACTTATGAAATCAACATGGATGTTTATGTTTCTTACAAAAAAACTTTTATTCTTCTAGTTTTGAACCTGATTTAGCATGAAAAATACTAAGCTGAAACTACTATTTTTGTTAACCACGTTTATGTTAATGGCACTTAAGCAATCCAACCAGGATCAAAGCTCCATTGTAGGAACTGTGCAGATGCATAGCAGTAGACATATCCTGCCCTAAAGAAAAAGCAAAAATAAATAACGTAATGAAATGGAACACAAAGTAACTGGTAAAGTTATAAGAAGCATCATAGGGGGAAAAAAAAAAATAGATGGACAAAGAATAAAAAAGAGGTTTGAGACAAAAATAAAAATGTTCTTACTGTCAGATTTCAGAAGTTGTACAAGGAAAAGGAGTAAAAAATTAAATTTATACAACGAGGATGTCCAGAAAATCTAAGAAGTTAATCTTGATTTTACATTGAACAAAAATAGAATGAATAAAAATCCTTAGGTCTCACAAATACGTATGTTATGATCATAAATGCACCATTAAGAGTCTTTCAACATCTTCTTAAGCAATTTATTCATTTTATCTTTAGAGGGTAACAATGTGGAGCAAAAAAGTTTTGCAGTCCTCTGTGATAGAACAAGTGGCAGCAAACCTTTGAGGAGAAAGAGTAAGATGGATGGCCTTAAACAGTTTTTGCTTTTATTAATGGAGCCTGATTTGTTTTCACAGAAATGAGGCAAATAATAAACATACACAGAAAGGAGAGTAGGAGATAGAAGGACAACAAGAAAAAAAAAATGGAGTGTCAAATTTTCTCCCAAATGGACTTGCAAGAGTTGACAGTGACTTACTAGAGCATTAATTCCTTCTTTACAGCTTTATTCAGGTCTAAGACAGAAAAAAAGAACATGCACACGAGTCTTCCAATCCATATTTTCTATGTTATTTAAAGTAATAAGGTTATGTATGGTATTTTATGTTGGTTTCATTTACATTTGCAGGTACTAAAATCTAACAAGTTTCTCAAAACCTGTAACAGAAAAATGCTGAGAAGAATCAAATTTATTGCTCTCTCTCTTCACATACATTGGGCTTATGATCCTCCCACTTCAGTGGCTGCTCTTCCATGTATTACTGAGTGCAATCATGTACAAATATAAGATAAACATTTTCTTTAAAGTATTTATAGTATGTTGCGCTCAAATAAATATTTGAGAAAATAAAGAAATAACCTGACAGCTATTAATCAGAGTTTTATTGCCTTTAATATATGATCCATCCTGATATAGCAATTATTGTTGTTTTAGTAAATGCATTACCTCACTTTTACAGGTTTATTTTCAGCCAGTATATCTATCCTTTTGCTCAACACAACAGAGAACTTTCCAATAGCCAAAAAACATTCTGCCTTTAAATTAAATTAATCTTCTTGGAAATATTACTCTTCCAACTCTCCTGTTCTGTATGTCAGCTACTGCTCAAAGCTGTCTACTGTTCCTCCTGTTAACCATACAGTTATTAAAACTTGGTATATGAATACCTTTTCATCATATTTATCCACAATAAATGAATGAGACTTCTCCCCATAGAATCTTTCTATGAAACTTTCCATCCCTCTGTCTTTCTGCTAAATCTCAAATAATCTGAACTGCAGTTCATTTAGATATTAGACCTCAGGTTCAGATAACATCCTTGAGGTAATAAAATGTTATTGTCTGACAGATCTAAAGTGATATTTTTCCTGTAGAAAATTCCATGGGGCACTTACACTGAAACTGAGAAGTGTTTTTCCTTCTCTTGCTGAGTGAGGGTTTAAATAGGAAATGCATATACACAGAGCAAAATTTGGAAGGTAACATTTCCCATCAGGTCTTTTCAGTATTACAGAGCAAGAAAAAGATTTTTAAGACTTGCATGTGCTGATTAAGGTGATTGAATTTTTTCTACTATTATTTTCCTTTTAGTTTAGCAATAAAGAAATACATTAAAAAAATGCAGTAGGGGAAAGATCTGCCCATGGATTTGTTGTATTTGTGCATATCTAAATAGCAGTACAGGCATCTTGTCATCCCAAGGACACCATGGAGTATTCATATAATATAAAGAGAGATGATGGGGATTTTCTAATAACTAAATTGGAAATCAGAAATGTTACTTTTTTTTTTTTTTTTTTTTTTCCCCAATTTACCAGTTTGCAAGCAATGCCTCCTTTTCCATAAAGACAGCTCTTCAAGAAAGCCCATTTCTAACACTCACAGACCTGTGCAGAACACCGTTTTTCATAGATGACAGACAGTAACTTTACAATAACATCAGCCATTTCTTTTAACACTGTCACAAATACCATTCAACAACAAATAGCATTCAACTAGGCCTCAACTGCCTAATTTCATTGAAGCCTGTATACCTTTCATTCAGTGTTAACATTACTTGAAAAAAAGTGTTTGGATGTTACATTATATTATCCTCAGTTCATCGTGTTGTAGCAGATCTAATCTTTAATGAAAACGAGACATGTAGGAATCCTATTTGAACTTTTCTTTTATCTTCACTCTTATTTCAAAAAGAAAGTTGTTGATTAAACACACCTAGTGACAAACCAACATGTGATTATCATCTATAATAAATGATACTCCTGCTTGCTAGTATAATTGTATTTGCTTTTCTTGTTGCCTTTGCTTGCTTCATCCACACCAGTAGATGTGTTGAGAAAACTGACTGGGAGAAAAGAGGTCATTCCCTGGTCCTGGTTACAAAGACAGCACAGACACAGCCCATGGTGACTGAAAAACAAGGAATAAAGAGGTTCAAGACTGTACTGCAAAAGTGTATTGCAACTGCAGGTTGCTTAAAGAAGTAGAAGCAAAGGGAATGTCCACAGGTTTGAAAAAGTGGCCTGCAACTACACAATATTCATTGTTTCAGAAAGGAGATTTAACGATGCAAAATCTTTGGCAAGAAAACAGTTGTTTTTAGGGATCAAATAGAGAGAGAAATAGTGCTGGGGACCTAGACTCCATTTAGGACATAATACTTGTCTTGTCTCTACACATGAAAATATCTTAAATTACTAGCTGAGAGATCAGGGGTCCTGAACCATGGTATGTTCATTATTGTTGATTGCATGTACTGTGTCATATCACTTAAAAAATTAAAAACATTAATGGCACTGAAATTTCAAACTGGGTGCACGTACCACTGTGCATAACAACTGACAAGCTATTATCTACGTTGATTAAAACTCTTAGTGCTAGTGTTTTAGCTTCTCCAAAAGCAAGGAATAAACAATTTGAATGTAGGCTTTATCAGTATTTGTACTTGTAATAAAACCAGGAATATTCATAGAATCATAGAATTTTTTTTTGAGTTGGAAGGGACTCTTACAGACCATTGAGTCCAGTTCCCCAGTAATGAACAGGGACACCCACAGAGGTCAGAGACCTCAGAGGCCTGTCCAGCCTGACCATGAATATCTCCCCACTGCCATAATGTTGTCTTGCCCCAGACCTATACAAGACTACAAAGTGAGTCACCAGCTCTGGATTCCTACTTAGGAGGGGTTTGCCATCAAGATAGACAGCAAGTCTCCATGTAACCCTCTCCTCTAGGCATCAGCCCTGGGAAACATGCTGCCAAATATTCTTCAGAAAAGCATCTTAGAGAGGTTTCTGTGAGCAGATGGGGGACATTTGATGAAGCAAACGGATGCTGGGTAAGCAGTAATTCTCACTCAACAACCAGCCTGGGGGCTCCGTTCTTTCTTCATTTCCATTCTTTCTGATGGAAATGTCCTTGAAACTTAATTGAGTTTGCATGGAATTTTACACTTTTTGGATTTCTAATCTTTCTCATCATTAATCCTTAAATATGTGTTCCACAGTACCACTAACCAATTATAGAAAAATAATTTAAAATAATCATGTATCAAACTTTTTTAAAATTCTATTTGGAAGGTAGGAGACCTAATTACAGGCATGGGACTTTAATGTATGTGCTGAAAACTGAAACTCAATATCTACTTTTTCATTGCTCTTCAGCAACCTGAGCAAATAGATTACCTCCTGTGATAGGTTTCTGACAGTCCCTCTTAGTTTGACAGTTATTTTAGAGAGAGTCACTTTTGTATATAATGAAAGGAAAAGTTGCCAAGCATACGTACATATTTTATGTTTCTTAAAACTTAAAAGCTAGAGGAAAGACTCCAATTTTAGTCATGCCATTTTAAATTCAGAGTATTTGTACCGTCCGCCAGGTTTACATCAATGACACAGAATGGCATCTAGCCCAAAGGCTGAGTTACATTTCTTGCACAGGAAGGGCAGCTTTTATAATTGAGTGTATCAGTTACTGCTTTGAACTTTTTTTGTGTTACTACATTCATGTGAAAATATGATGTGCATTTTCACATCTTCTATGTATGCCAAAAGAATTAAAAGGAATTTCTATCGAAGTGTTTCCTTGAAATTGCAACATAAAAAATATATAAATATTAAAAACAATAAAACAAAACAAGACATTTTCTCCCAGAAATACCAGGACTCTTAGAAATACCTCACGTTTCATCTCAAGAATACTGCTTTCCACTCCTCAAGATCACACTGACTCCCATCACAATGGCCTTTTCTCCCACATACACCAGCTTTCTCCCAAATACACGACATTTTCTCCCACATACACCCGTTTTCTCCCAAAGATGGGACATATTCTCCCAGAAATGCCAGCTTATTCTTTAAAAAACGGCCTTTTTTTCCCAAAATACCAGCTTTCTCACAAACACCTGTCATTTTCCAACCAAGTCTGCTACTATCTCCCAGAAACAGCCGGTTTCCTAGAAGTACCTGACGTTTGCTCTCCCAAATACTACTTGACACTCCTCCAGAGGACATTGTCTCCCCTATTTACCACGTTGTCTCCCCAAGAGACCACTTGGCACACCAAAAAGACCACCGTTGCTCTCCAGTACAAGATCTTCTTTCCCACCGGTTCCCACTTTTCTCCCCCAGCTATGTCATTTCCTCCCAGAAATGCCACTTTTCCCTTGGAAATTTCACCTTCTCTTCCAAAAAGAGGAGATTTGCTCCCAGAAATACCCCTTCTCTTACAACTGCCACACGCTTTCTCCCCAAAAAGCCTCCATGACAATGCCAAATGGGACACTTGCAGCCAAGAAGAGGACACCTTCTCTCAGAAAGACCACTTTTCTCCCCAAGAGAGGAGATTTTCTCCCAATTGGATGACATTTGCTGTAAGAAAGACCTGTTTTCTTCCCTCAAGAGGACATTGTCTTTCCCACTGAGGACATTTTCTCCCAGAAGTGCCGCTACTTTGTGAAACACCTCCATTTCCTCCCAAATCTACTCCATGACACGCCTCAGGATGACACTTACTCCCCGATTTGGGGCATTTTCTCCCAGAAATACCACTTCTCTCCCAAAGGGATGGCCTTTTCCCTCTCTAGCATCTGTTTCCTCACCAATACCTGGCATTTTCTCCCAGAAACACCAGCTTTCTCACAGATACATCACCTTCCCCCCTCCACATCAGACCTCTTCTCCCAGAAATACCAGGACTCTGCTGAATATTTCCCATTTCCTCCGGAACATACAGCATTACACTCCGCAAGAGGACAGTTTCTTTCAGAAATGTGGCATTTTATCACAGATACACCATTTTTATGCCCAGTAGAGCTCCTTTTCTCCCAGAAATAGCACTGCTCTTAGGAAGAGCTCCCATTTTCTAACCAAAATGCTGCTTTACACTCCTCAAGATCACACTTACCCCCATCAAGATGGCAGTGTCACAGAAATACCAGCTTCTGCCCCCAAAATGGGACTTTGGCTCTCCAAAACAAGACATTTTCTCCCAGAAATACCAGGACTCTTAGAAATACCTCACGTTTCATCTCAAGAATACTGCTTTCCACTCCTCAAGATCACACTGACTCCCATCACAATGGCCTTTTCTCCCACATACACCAGCTTTCTCCCAAATACACGACATTTTCTCCCACATACACCCGTTTTCTCCCAAAGATGGGACATATTCTCCCAGAAATGCCAGCTTATTCTTTAACAAACGGCCTTTTTTCCCCAAAATACCAGCCTTTTCCCTCTCTAGCATCTGTTTCCTCACCAATACCTGGCATTTTCTCCCAGAAACACCAGCTTTCTCACAGATACATCACCTTCCCCCCCCCACATCAGACCTCTTCTCCCAGAAATACCAGGACTCTGCTGAATATTTCCCATTTCCTCCGGAACATACAGCATTACACTCCGCAAGAGGACAGTTTCTTTCAGAAATGTGGCATTTTATCACAGATACACCATTTTTATGCCCAGTAGAGCTCCTTTTCTCCCAGAAATAGCACTGCTCTTAGGAAGAGCTCCCATTTTCTAACCAAAATGCTGCTTTACACTCCTCAAGATCACACTTACCCCCATCAAGATGGCAGTGTCAGAGAAATACCAGCTTCTGCCCCCAAAATGGGACTTTGGCTCTCCAAAACAAGACATTTTCTCCCAGAAATACCAGGACTCTTAGAAATACCTCACGTTTCATCTCAAGAATACTGCTTTCCACTCCTCAAGATCACACTGACTCCCATCACAATGGCCTTTTCTCCCACATACACCAGCTTTCTCCCAAATACACGACATTTTCTCCCACATACACCCGTTTTCTCCCAAAGATGGGACATATTCTCCCAGAAATGCCAGCTTATTCTTTAACAAACGGCCTTTTTTCCCCAAAATACCAGCCTTTTCCCTCTCTAGCATCTGTTTCCTCACCAATACCTGGCATTTTCTCCCAGAAACACCAGCTTTCTCACAGATACATCACCTTCCCCCCCCCACATCAGACCTCTTCTCCCAGAAATACCAGGACTCTGCTGAATATTTCCCATTTCCTCCGGAACATACAGCATTACACTCCGCAAGAGGACAGTTTCTTTCAGAAATGTGGCATTTTATCACAGATACACCATTTTTATGCCCAGTAGAGCTCCTTTTCTCCCAGAAATAGCACTGCTCTTAGGAAGAGCTCCCATTTTCTAACCAAAATGCTGCTTTACACTCCTCAAGATCACACTTACCCCCATCAAGATGGCAGTGTCACAGAAATACCAGCTTCTGCCCCCAAAATGGGACTTTGGCTCTCCAAAACAAGACATTTTCTCCCAGAAATACCAGGACTCTTAGAAATACCTCACGTTTCATCTCAAGAATACTGCTTTCCACTCCTCAAGATCACACTGACTCCCATCACAATGGCCTTTTCTCCCACATACACCAGCTTTCTCCCAAATACACGACATTTTCTCCCACATACACCCGTTTTCTCCCAAAGATGGGACATATTCTCCCAGAAATGCCAGCTTATTCTTTAACAAACGGCCTTTTTTCCCCAAAATACCAGCCTTTTCCCTCTCTAGCATCTGTTTCCTCACCAATACCTGGCATTTTCTCCCAGAAACACCAGCTTTCTCACAGATACATCACCTTCCCCCCCCCCACATCAGACCTCTTCTCCCAGAAATACCAGGACTCTGCTGAATATTTCCCATTTCCTCCGGAACATACAGCATTACACTCCGCAAGAGGACAGTTTCTTTCAGAAATGTGGCATTTTATCACAGATACACCATTTTTATGCCCAGTAGAGCTCCTTTTCTCCCAGAAATAGCACTGCTCTTAGGAAGAGCTCCCATTT
Organism: Phasianus colchicus; assembly: GCF_987193195.1. NCBI lineage: Eukaryota > Metazoa > Chordata > Aves > Galliformes > Phasianidae > Phasianus > Phasianus colchicus. Next base: position 164,398 of record NW_028325250.1, on the reverse strand, counting down.
TCTAACCAAAATGCTGCTTTACACTCCTCAAGATCACACTTACCCCCATCAAGATGGCAGTGTCACAGAAATACCAGCTTCTGCCCCCAAAATGGGACTTTGGCTCTCCAAAACAAGACATTTTCTCCCAGAAATACCAGGACTCTTAGAAATACCTCACGTTTCATCTCAAGAATACTGCTTTCCACTCCTCAAGATCACACTGACTCCCATCACAATGGCCTTTTCTCCCACATACACCAGCTTTCTCCCAAATACACGACATTTTCTCCCACATACACCCGTTTTCTCCCAAAGATGGGACATATTCTCCCAGAAATGCCAGCTTATTCTTTAAAAAACGGCCTTTTTTCCCCAAAATACCAGCCTTTTCCCTCTCTAGCATCTGTTTCCTCACCAATACCTGGCATTTTCTCCCAGAAACACCAGCTTTCTCACAGATACATCACCTTCCCCCCCCCACATCAGACCTCTTCTCCCAGAAATACCAGGACTCTGCTGAATATTTCCCATTTCCTCCGGAACATACAGCATTACACTCCGCAAGAGGACAGTTTCTTTCAGAAATGTGGCATTTTATCACAGGTACACCATTTTTATGCCCAGTAGAGCTCCTTTTCTCCCAGAAATAGCACTGCTCTTAGGAAGAGCTCCCATTTTCTAACCAAAATGCTGCTTTACACTCCTCAAGATCACACTTACCCCCATCAAGATGGCAGTGTCACAGAAATACCAGCTTCTGCCCCCAAAATGGGACTTTGGCTCTCCAAAACAAGACATTTTCTCCCAGAAATACCAGGACTCTTAGAAATACCTCACGTTTCATCTCAAGAATACTGCTTTCCACTCCTCAAGATCACACTGACTCCCATCACAATGGCCTTTTCTCCCACATACACCAGCTTTCTCCCAAATACACGACATTTTCTCCCACATACACCCGTTTTCTCCCAAAGATGGGACATATTCTCCCAGAAATGCCAGCTTATTCTTTAACAAACGGCCTTTTTTCCCCAAAATACCAGCCTTTTCCCTCTCTAGCATCTGTTTCCTCACCAATACCTGGCATTTTCTCCCAGAAACACCAGCTTTCTCACAGATACATCACCTTCCCCCCCCCACATCAGACCTCTTCTCCCAGAAATACCAGGACTCTGCTGAATATTTCCCATTTCCTCCGGAACATACAGCATTACACTCCGCAAGAGGACAGTTTCTTTCAGAAATGTGGCATTTTATCACAGATACACCATTTTTATGCCCAGTAGAGCTCCTTTTCTCCCAGAAATAGCACTGCTCTTAGGAAGAGCTCCCATTTTCTAACCAAAATGCTGCTTTACACTCCTCAAGATCACACTTACCCCCATCAAGATGGCAGTGTCACAGAAATACCAGCTTCTGCCCCCAAAATGGGACTTTGGCTCTCCAAAACAAGACATTTTCTCCCAGAAATACCAGGACTCTTAGAAATACCTCACGTTTCATCTCAAGAATACTGCTTTCCACTCCTCAAGATCACACTGACTCCCATCACAATGGCCTTTTCTCCCACATACACCAGCTTTCTCCCAAATACACGACATTTTCTCCCACATACACCCGTTTTCTCCCAAAGATGGGACATATTCTCCCAGAAATGCCAGCTTATTCTTTAAAAAACGGCCTTTTTTCCCCAAAATACCAGCCTTTTCCCTCTCTAGCATCTGTTTCCTCACCAATACCTGGCATTTTCTCCCAGAAACACCAGCTTTCTCACAGATACATCACCTTCCCCCCCCCACATCAGACCTCTTCTCCCAGAAATACCAGGACTCTGCTGAATATTTCCCATTTCCTCCGGAACATACAGCATTACACTCCGCAAGAGGACAGTTTCTTTCAGAAATGTGGCATTTTATCACAGATACACCATTTTTATGCCCAGTAGAGCTCCTTTTCTCCCAGAAATAGCACTGCTCTTAGGAAGAGCTCCCATTTTCTAACCAAAATGCTGCTTTACACTCCTCAAGATCACACTTACCCCCATCAAGATGGCAGTGTCACAGAAATACCAGCTTCTGCCCCCAAAATGGGACTTTGGCTCTCCAAAACAAGACATTTTCTCCCAGAAATACCAGGACTCTTAGAAATACCTCACGTTTCATCTCAAGAATACTGCTTTCCACTCCTCAAGATCACACTGACTCCCATCACAATGGCCTTTTCTCCCACATACACCAGCTTTCTCCCAAATACACGACATTTTCTCCCACATACACCCGTTTTCTCCCAAAGATGGGACATATTCTCCCAGAAATGCCAGCTTATTCTTTAAAAAACGGCCTTTTTTCCCCAAAATACCAGCCTTTTCCCTCTCTAGCATCTGTTTCCTCACCAATACCTGGCATTTTCTCCCAGAAACACCAGCTTTCTCACAGATACATCACCTTCCCCCCCACATCAGACCTCTTCTCCCAGAAATACCAGGACTCTGCTGAATATTTCCCATTTCCTCTGGAACATACAGCATTACACTCCGCAAGAGGACAGTTTCTTTCAGAAATGTGGCATTTTATCACAGATACACCATTTTTATGCCCAGTAGAGCTCCTTTTCTCCCAGAAATAGCACTGCTCTTAGGAAGAGCTCCCATTTTCTAACCAAAATGCTGCTTTACACTCCTCAAGATCACACTTACCCCCATCAAGATGGCAGTGTCAGAGAAATACCAGCTTCTGCCCCCAAAATGGGACTTTGGCTCTCCAAAACAAGACATTTTCTCCCAGAAATACCAGGACTCTTAGAAATACCTCACGTTTCATCTCAAGAATACTGCTTTCCACTCCTCAAGATCACACTGACTCCCATCACAATGGCCTTTTCTCCCACATACACCAGCTTTCTCCCAAATACACGACATTTTCTCCCACATACACCCGTTTTCTCCCAAAGATGGGACATATTCTCCCAGAAATGCCAGCTTATTCTTTAAAAAACGGCCTTTTTTCCCCAAAATACCAGCCTTTTCCCTCTCTAGCATCTGTTTCCTCACCAATACCTGGCATTTTCTCCCAGAAACACCAGCTTTCTCACAGATACATCACCTTCCCCCCCCCACATCAGACCTCTTCTCCCAGAAATACCAGGACTCTGCTGAATATTTCCCATTTCCTCCGGAACATACAGCATTACACTCCGCAAGAGGACAGTTTCTTTCAGAAATGTGGCATTTTATCACAGATACACCATTTTTATGCCCAGTAGAGCTCCTTTTCTCCCAGAAATAGCACTGCTCTTAGGAAGAGCTCCCATTTTCTAACCAAAATGCTGCTTTACACTCCTCAAGATCACACTTACCCCCATCAAGATGGCAGTGTCACAGAAATACCAGCTTCTGCCCCCAAAATGGGACTTTGGCTCTCCAAAACAAGACATTTTCTCCCAGAAATACCAGGACTCTTAGAAATACCTCACGTTTCATCTCAAGAATACTGCTTTCCACTCCTCAAGATCACACTGACTCCCATCACAATGGCCTTTTCTCCCACATACACCAGCTTTCTCCCAAATACACGACATTTTCTCCCACATACACCCGTTTTCTCCCAAAGATGGGACATATTCTCCCAGAAATGCCAGCTTATTCTTTAAAAAACGGCCTTTTTTCCCCAAAATACCAGCCTTTTCCCTCTCTAGCATCTGTTTCCTCACCAATACCTGGCATTTTCTCCCAGAAACACCAGCTTTCTCACAGATACATCACCTTCCCCCCCCCACATCAGACCTCTTCTCCCAGAAATACCAGGACTCTGCTGAATATTTCCCATTTCCTCCGGAACATACAGCATTACACTCCGCAAGAGGACAGTTTCTTTCAGAAATGTGGCATTTTATCACAGATACACCATTTTTATGCCCAGTAGAGCTCCTTTTCTCCCAGAAATAGCACTGCTCTTAGGAAGAGCTCCCATTTTCTAACCAAAATGCTGCTTTACACTCCTCAAGATCACACTTACCCCCATCAAGATGGCAGTGTCACAGAAATACCAGCTTCTGCCCCCAAAATGGGACTTTGGCTCTCCAAAACAAGACATTTTCTCCCAGAAATACCAGGACTCTTAGAAATACCTCACGTTTCATCTCAAGAATACTGCTTTCCACTCCTCAAGATCACACTGACTCCCATCACAATGGCCTTTTCTCCCACATACACCAGCTTTCTCCCAAATACACGACATTTTCTCCCACATACACCCGTTTTCTCCCAAAGATGGGACATATTCTCCCAGAAATGCCAGCTTATTCTTTAAAAAACGGCCTTTTTTCCCCAAAATACCAGCCTTTTCCCTCTCTAGCATCTGTTTCCTCACCAATACCTGGCATTTTCTCCCAGAAACACCAGCTTTCTCACAGATACATCACCTTCCCCCCCACATCAGACCTCTTCTCCCAGAAATACCAGGACTCTGCTGAATATTTCCCATTTCCTCCGGAACATACAGCATTACACTCCGCAAGAGGACAGTTTCTTTCAGAAATGTGGCATTTTATCACAGATACACCATTTTTATGCCCAGTAGAGCTCCTTTTCTCCCAGAAATAGCACTGCTCTTAGGAAGAGCTCCCATTTTCTAACCAAAATGCTGCTTTACACTCCTCAAGATCACACTTACCCCCATCAAGATGGCAGTGTCACAGAAATACCAGCTTCTGCCCCCAAAATGGGACTTTGGCTCTCCAAAACAAGACATTTTCTCCCAGAAATACCAGGACTCTTAGAAATACCTCACGTTTCATCTCAAGAATACTGCTTTCCACTCCTCAAGATCACACTGACTCCCATCACAATGGCCTTTTCTCCCACATACACCAGCTTTCTCCCAAATACACGACATTTTCTCCCACATACACCCGTTTTCTCCCAAAGATGGGACATATTCTCCCAGAAATGCCAGCTTATTCTTTAAAAAACGGCCTTTTTTCCCCAAAATACCAGCCTTTTCCCTCTCTAGCATCTGTTTCCTCACCAATACCTGGCATTTTCTCCCAGAAACACCAGCTTTCTCACAGATACATCACCTTCCCCCCCCCACATCAGACCTCTTCTCCCAGAAATACCAGGACTCTGCTGAATATTTCCCATTTCCTCCGGAACATACAGCATTACACTCCGCAAGAGGACAGTTTCTTTCAGAAATGTGGCATTTTATCACAGATACACCATTTTTATGCCCAGTAGAGCTCCTTTTCTCCCAGAAATAGCACTGCTCTTAGGAAGAGCTCCCATTTTCTAACCAAAATGCTGCTTTACACTCCTCAAGATCACACTTACCCCCATCAAGATGGCAGTGTCACAGAAATACCAGCTTCTGCCCCCAAAATGGGACTTTGGCTCTCCAAAACAAGACATTTTCTCCCAGAAATACCAGGACTCTTAGAAATACCTCACGTTTCATCTCAAGAATACTGCTTTCCACTCCTCAAGATCACACTGACTCCCATCACAATGGCCTTTTCTCCCACATACACCAGCTTTCTCCCAAATACACGACATTTTCTCCCACATACACCCGTTTTCTCCCAAAGATGGGACATATTCTCCCAGAAATGCCAGCTTATTCTTTAAAAAACGGCCTTTTTTCCCCAAAATACCAGCCTTTTCCCTCTCTAGCATCTGTTTCCTCACCAATACCTGGCATTTTCTCCCAGAAACACCAGCTTTCTCACAGATACATCACCTTCCCCCCCCCACATCAGACCTCTTCTCCCAGAAATACCAGGACTCTGCTGAATATTTCCCATTTCCTCCGGAACATACAGCATTACACTCCGCAAGAGGACAGTTTCTTTCAGAAATGTGGCATTTTATCACAGATACACCATTTTTATGCCCAGTAGAGCTCCTTTTCTCCCAGAAATAGCACTGCTCTTAGGAAGAGCTCCCATTTTCTAACCAAAATGCTGCTTTACACTCCTCAAGATCACACTTACCCCCATCAAGATGGCAGTGTCACAGAAATACCAGCTTCTGCCCCCAAAATGGGACTTTGGCTCTCCAAAACAAGACATTTTCTCCCAGAAATACCAGGACTCTTAGAAATACCTCACGTTTCATCTCAAGAATACTGCTTTCCACTCCTCAAGATCACACTGACTCCCATCACAATGGCCTTTTCTCCCACATACACCAGCTTTCTCCCAAATACACGACATTTTCTCCCACATACACCCGTTTTCTCCCAAAGATGGGACATATTCTCCCAGAAATGCCAGCTTATTCTTTAAAAAACGGCCTTTTTTCCCCAAAATACCAGCCTTTTCCCTCTCTAGCATCTGTTTCCTCACCAATACCTGGCATTTTCTCCCAGAAACACCAGCTTTCTCACAGATACATCACCTTCCCCCCCCCACATCAGACCTCTTCTCCCAGAAATACCAGGACTCTGCTGAATATTTCCCATTTCCTCCGGAACATACAGCATTACACTCCGCAAGAGGACAGTTTCTTTCAGAAATGTGGCATTTTATCACAGATACACCATTTTTATGCCCAGTAGAGCTCCTTTTCTCCCAGAAATAGCACTGCTCTTAGGAAGAGCTCCCATTTTCTAACCAAAATGCTGCTTTACACTCCTCAAGATCACACTTACCCCCATCAAGATGGCAGTGTCACAGAAATACCAGCTTCTGCCCCCAAAATGGGACTTTGGCTCTCCAAAACAAGACATTTTCTCCCAGAAATACCAGGACTCTTAGAAATACCTCACGTTTCATCTCAAGAATACTGCTTTCCACTCCTCAAGATCACACTGACTCCCATCACAATGGCCTTTTCTCCCACATACACCAGCTTTCTCCCAAATACACGACATTTTCTCCCACATACACCCGTTTTCTCCCAAAGATGGGACATATTCTCCCAGAAATGCCAGCTTATTCTTTAAAAAACGGCCTTTTTTCCCCAAAATACCAGCCTTTTCCCTCTCTAGCATCTGTTTCCTCACCAATACCTGGCATTTTCTCCCAGAAACACCAGCTTTCTCACAGATACATCACCTTCCCCCCCCCACATCAGACCTCTTCTCCCAGAAATACCAGGACTCTGCTGAATATTTCCCATTTCCTCCGGAACATACAGCATTACACTCCGCAAGAGGACAGTTTCTTTCAGAAATGTGGCATTTTATCACAGATACACCATTTTTATGCCCAGTAGAGCTCCTTTTCTCCCAGAAATAGCACTGCTCTTAGGAAGAGCTCCCATTTTCTAACCAAAATGCTGCTTTACACTCCTCAAGATCACACTTACCCCCATCAAGATGGCAGTGTCACAGAAATACCAGCTTCTGCCCCCAAAATGGGACTTTGGCTCTCCAAAACAAGACATTTTCTCCCAGAAATACCAGGACTCTTAGAAATACCTCACGTTTCATCTCAAGAATACTGCTTTCCACTCCTCAAGATCACACTGACTCCCATCACAATGGCCTTTTCTCCCACATACACCAGCTTTCTCCCAAATACACGACATTTTCTCCCACATACACCCGTTTTCTCCCAAAGATGGGACATATTCTCCCAGAAATGCCAGCTTATTCTTTAAAAAACGGCCTTTTTTCCCCAAAATACCAGCCTTTTCCCTCTCTAGCATCTGTTTCCTCACCAATACCTGGCATTTTCTCCCAGAAACACCAGCTTTCTCACAGATACATCACCTTCCCCCCCCCACATCAGACCTCTTCTCCCAGAAATACCAGGACTCTGCTGAATATTTCCCATTTCCTCCGGAACATACAGCATTACACTCCGCAAGAGGACAGTTTCTTTCAGAAATGTGGCATTTTATCACAGATACACCATTTTTATGCCCAGTAGAGCTCCTTTTCTCCCAGAAATAGCACTGCTCTTAGGAAGAGCTCCCATTTTCTAACCAAAATGCTGCTTTACACTCCTCAAGATCACACTTACCCCCATCAAGATGGCAGTGTCACAGAAATACCAGCTTCTGCCCCCAAAATGGGACTTTGGCTCTCCAAAACAAGACATTTTCTCCCAGAAATACCAGGACTCTTAGAAATACCTCACGTTTCATCTCAAGAATACTGCTTTCCACTCCTCAAGATCACACTGACTCCCATCACAATGGCCTTTTCTCCCACATACACCAGCTTTCTCCCAAATACACGACATTTTCTCCCACATACACCCGTTTTCTCCCAAAGATGGGACATATTCTCCCAGAAATGCCAGCTTATTCTTTAAAAAACGGCCTTTTTTCCCCAAAATACCAGCCTTTTCCCTCTCTAGCATCTGTTTCCTCACCAATACCTGGCATTTTCTCCCAGAAACACCAGCTTTCTCACAGATACATCACCTTCCCCCCCCCACATCAGACCTCTTCTCCCAGAAATACCAGGACTCTGCTGAATATTTCCCATTTCCTCCGGAACATACAGCATTACACTCCGCAAGAGGACAGTTTCTTTCAGAAATGTGGCATTTTATCACAGATACACCATTTTTATGCCCAGTAGAGCTCCTTTTCTCCCAGAAATAGCACTGCTCTTAGGAAGAGCTCCCATTTTCTAACCAAAATGCTGCTTTACACTCCTCAAGATCACACTTACCCCCATCAAGATGGCAGTGTCAGAGAAATACCAGCTTCTGCCCCCAAAATGGGACTTTGGCTCTCCAAAACAAGACATTTTCTCCCAGAAATACCAGGACTCTTAGAAATACCTCACGTTTCATCTCAAGAATACTGCTTTCCACTCCTCAAGATCACACTGACTCCCATCACAATGGCCTTTTCTCCCACATACACCAGCTTTCTCCCAAATACACGACATTTTCTCCCACATACACCCGTTTTCTCCCAAAGATGGGACATATTCTCCCAGAAATGCCAGCTTATTCTTTAAAAAACGGCCTTTTTTCCCCAAAATACCAGCCTTTTCCCTCTCTAGCATCTGTTTCCTCACCAATACCTGGCATTTTCTCCCAGAAACACCAGCTTTCTCACAGATACATCACCTTCCCCCCCCCACATCAGACCTCTTCTCCCAGAAATACCAGGACTCTGCTGAATATTTCCCATTTCCTCCGGAACATACAGCATTACACTCCGCAAGAGGACAGTTTCTTTCAGAAATGTGGCATTTTATCACAGATACACCATTTTTATGCCCAGTAGAGCTCCTTTTCTCCCAGAAATAGCACTGCTCTTAGGAAGAGCTCCCATTTTCTAACCAAAATGCTGCTTTACACTCCTCAAGATCACACTTACCCCCATCAAGATGGCAGTGTCAGAGAAATACCAGCTTCTGCCCCCAAAATGGGACTTTGGCTCTCCAAAACAAGACATTTTCTCCCAGAAATACCAGGACTCTTAGAAATACCTCACGTTTCATCTCAAGAATACTGCTTTCCACTCCTCAAGATCACACTGACTCCCATCACAATGGCCTTTTCTCCCACATACACCAGCTTTCTCCCAAATACACGACATTTTCTCCCACATACACCCGTTTTCTCCCAAAGATGGGACATATTCTCCCAGAAATGCCAGCTTATTCTTTAACAAACGGCCTTTTTTCCCCAAAATACCAGCCTTTTCCCTCTCTAGCATCTGTTTCCTCACCAATACCTGGCATTTTCTCCCAGAAACACCAGCTTTCTCACAGATACATCACCTTCCCCCCCCCACATCAGACCTCTTCTCCCAGAAATACCAGGACTCTGCTGAATATTTCCCATTTCCTCCGGAACATACAGCATTACACTCCGCAAGAGGACAGTTTCTTTCAGAAATGTGGCATTTTATCACAGATACACCATTTTTATGCCCAGTAGAGCTCCTTTTCTCCCAGAAATAGCACTGCTCTTAGGAAGAGCTCCCATTTTCTAACCAAAATGCTGCTTTACACTCCTCAAGATCACACTTACCCCCATCAAGATGGCAGTGTCACAGAAATACCAGCTTCTGCCCCCAAAATGGGACTTTGGCTCTCCAAAACAAGACATTTTCTCCCAGAAATACCAGGACTCTTAGAAATACCTCACGTTTCATCTCAAGAATACTGCTTTCCACTCCTCAAGATCACACTGACTCCCATCACAATGGCCTTTTCTCCCACATACACCAGCTTTCTCCCAAATACACGACATTTTCTCCCACATACACCCGTTTTCTCCCAAAGATGGGACATATTCTCCCAGAAATGCCAGCTTATTCTTTAAAAAACGGCCTTTTTTCCCCAAAATACCAGCCTTTTCCCTCTCTAGCATCTGTTTCCTCACCAATACCTGGCATTTTCTCCCAGAAACACCAGCTTTCTCACAGATACATCACCTTCCCCCCCCCACATCAGACCTCTTCTCCCAGAAATACCAGGACTCTGCTGAATATTTCCCATTTCCTCCGGAACATACAGCATTACACTCCGCAAGAGGACAGTTTCTTTCAGAAATGTGGCATTTTATCACAGATACACCATTTTTATGCCCAGTAGAGCTCCTTTTCTCCCAGAAATAGCACTGCTCTTAGGAAGAGCTCCCATTTTCTAACCAAAATGCTGCTTTACACTCCTCAAGATCACACTTACCCCCATCAAGATGGCAGTGTCACAGAAATACCAGCTTCTGCCCCCAAAATGGGACTTTGGCTCTCCAAAACAAGACATTTTCTCTCAGAAATACCAGGACTCTTAGAAATACCTCACGTTTCATCTCAAGAATACTGCTTTCCACTCCTCAAGATCACACTGACTCCCATCACAATGGCCTTTTCTCCCACATACACCAGCTTTCTCCCAAATACACGACATTTTCTCCCACATACACCCGTTTTCTCCCAAAGATGGGACATATTCTCCCAGAAATGCCAGCTTATTCTTTAAAAAACGGCCTTTTTTCCCCAAAATACCAGCCTTTTCCCTCTCTAGCATCTGTTTCCTCACCAATACCTGGCATTTTCTCCCAGAAACACCAGCTTTCTCACAGATACATCACCTTCCCCCCCCCACATCAGACCTCTTCTCCCAGAAATACCAGGACTCTGCTGAATATTTCCCATTTCCTCCGGAACATACAGCATTACACTCCGCAAGAGGACAGTTTCTTTCAGAAATGTGGCATTTTATCACAGATACACCATTTTTATGCCCAGTAGAGCTCCTTTTCTCCCAGAAATAGCACTGCTCTTAGGAAGAGCTCCCATTTTCTAACCAAAATGCTGCTTTACACTCCTCAAGATCACACTTACCCCCATCAAGATGGCAGTGTCACAGAAATACCAGCTTCTGCCCCCAAAATGGGACTTTGGCTCTCCAAAACAAGACATTTTCTCCCAGAAATACCAGGACTCTTAGAAATACCTCACGTTTCATCTCAAGAATACTGCTTTCCACTCCTCAAGATCACACTGACTCCCATCACAATGGCCTTTTCTCCCACATACACCAGCTTTCTCCCAAATACACGACATTTTCTCCCACATACACCCGTTTTCTCCCAAAGATGGGACATATTCTCCCAGAAATGCCAGCTTATTCTTTAAAAAACGGCCTTTTTTCCCCAAAATACCAGCCTTTTCCCTCTCTAGCATCTGTTTCCTCACCAATACCTGGCATTTTCTCCCAGAAACACCAGCTTTCTCACAGATACATCACCTTCCCCCCCCCACATCAGACCTCTTCTCCCAGAAATACCAGGACTCTGCTGAATATTTCCCATTTCCTCCGGAACATACAGCATTACACTCCGCAAGAGGACAGTTTCTTTCAGAAATGTGGCATTTTATCACAGATACACCATTTTTATGCCCAGTAGAGCTCCTTTTCTCCCAGAAATAGCACTGCTCTTAGGAAGAGCTCCCATTTTCTAACCAAAATGCTGCTTTACACTCCTCAAGATCACACTTACCCCCATCAAGATGGCAGTGTCACAGAAATACCAGCTTCTGCCCCCAAAATGGGACTTTGGCTCTCCAAAACAAGACATTTTCTCCCAGAAATACCAGGACTCTTAGAAATACCTCACGTTTCATCTCAAGAATACTGCTTTCCACTCCTCAAGATCACACTGACTCCCATCACAATGGCCTTTTCTCCCACATACACCAGCTTTCTCCCAAATACACGACATTTTCTCCCACATACACCCGTTTTCTCCCAAAGATGGGACATATTCTCCCAGAAATGCCAGCTTATTCTTTAAAAAACGGCCTTTTTTCCCCAAAATACCAGCCTTTTCCCTCTCTAGCATCTGTTTCCTCACCAATACCTGGCATTTTCTCCCAGAAACACCAGCTTTCTCACAGATACATCACCTTCCCCCCCCCCACATCAGACCTCTTCTCCCAAAAATACCAGGACTCTGCTGAATATTTCCCATTTCCTCCGGAACATACAGCATTACACTCCGCAAGAGGACAGTTTCTTTCAGAAATGTGGCATTTTATCACAGATACACCATTTTTATGCCCAGTAGAGCTCCTTTTCTCCCAGAAATAGCACTGCTCTTAGGAAGAGCTCCCATTTTCTAACCAAAATGCTGCTTTACACTCCTCAAGATCACACTTACCCCCATCAAGATGGCAGTGTCACAGAAATACCAGCTTCTGCCCCCAAAATGGGACTTTGGCTCTCCAAAACAAGACATTTTCTCCCAGAAATACCAGGACTCTTAGAAATACCTCACGTTTCATCTCAAGAATACTGCTTTCCACTCCTCAAGATCACACTGACTCCCATCACAATGGCCTTTTCTCCCACATACACCAGCTTTCTCCCAAATACACGACATTTTCTCCCACATACACCCGTTTTCTCCCAAAGATGGGACATATTCTCCCAGAAATGCCAGCTTATTCTTTAAAAAACGGCCTTTTTTTCCCAAAATACCAGCTTTCTCACAAACACCTGTCATTTTCCAACCAAGTCTGCTACTATCTCCCAGAAACAGCCGGTTTCCGAGAAATACCTGACGTTTGCTCTCCCAAATACTATTTGACACTCCTCCAGAGGACATTGTCTCCCCTATTTACCACGTTGTCTCCCCAAGAGACCACTTGGCACACCAAAAAGACCACCGTTGCTCTCCAGTACAAGATCTTCTTTCCCACCGGTTCCCACTTTTCTCCCCCAGCTATGTCATTTCCTCCCAGAAATGCCACTTTTCCCTTGGAAATTTCACCTTCTCTTCCAAAAAGCGGAGATTTGCTCCCAGAAATACCCCTTCTCTTACAACTGCCACACGCTTTCTCCCCAAAAAGCCTCCATGACAATGCCAAATGGGACACTTGCATCCAAGAAGAGGACACCTTCTCTCAGAAAGACCACTTTTCTCCCCAAGAGAGGAGATTTTCTCCCAATTGGATGACATTTGCTGTAAGAAAGACCTGTTTTCTTCCCTCAAGAGGACATTGTCTTTCCCACTGAGGACATTTTCTCCCAGAAGTGCCGCTACTCTGTGAAACACCTCCATTTCCTCCCAAATCTACTCCATGACACGCCTCAGGATGACACTTACTCCCCGATTTGGGGCATTTTCTCCCAGAAATACCACTTCTCTCCCAAAGGGATGGCCTTTTCCCTCTCTAGCATCTGTTTCCTCACCAATACCTGGCATTTTCTCCCAGAAACACCAGCTTTCTCACAGATACATCACCTTCCCCCCCCCACATCAGACCTCCTCTCCCAGAAATACCAGGACTCTGCTGAATATTTCCCATTTCCTCCGGAACATACAGCATTACACTCCGCAAGAGGACAGTTTCTTTCAGAAATGTGGCATTTTATCACAGATACACCATTTTTATGCCCAGTAGAGCTCCTTTTCTCCCAGAAATAGCACTGCTCTTAGGAAGAGCTCCCATTTTCTAACCAAAATGCTGCTTTACACTCCTCAAGATCACACTTACCCCCATCAAGATGGCAGTGTCACAGAAATACCAGCTTCTGCCCCCAAAATGGGACTTTGGCTCTCCAAAACAAGACATTTTCTCCCAGAAATACCAGGACTCTTAGAAATACCTCACGTTTCATCTCAAGAATACTGCTTTCCACTCCTCAAGATCACACTGACTCCCATCACAATGGCCTTTTCTCCCACATACACCAGCTTTCTCCCAAATACACGACATTTTCTCCCACATACACCCGTTTTCTCCCAAAGATGGGACATATTCTCCCAGAAATGCCAGCTTATTCTTTAAAAAACGGCCTTTTTTCCCCAAAATACCAGCCTTTTCCCTCTCTAGCATCTGTTTCCTCACCAATACCTGGCATTTTCTCCCAGAAACACCAGCTTTCTCACAGATACATCACCTTCCCCCCCACATCAGACCTCTTCTCCCAGAAATACCAGGACTCTGCTGAATATTTCCCATTTCCTCCGGAACATACAGCATTACACTCCGCAAGAGGACAGTTTCTTTCAGAAATGTGGCATTTTATCACAGATACACCATTTTTATGCCCAGTAGAGCTCCTTTTCTCCCAGAAATAGCACTGCTCTTAGGAAGAGCTCCCATTTTCTAACCAAAATGCTGCTTTACACTCCTCAAGATCACACTTACCCCCATCAAGATGGCAGTGTCACAGAAATACCAGCTTCTGCCCCCAAAATGGGACTTTGGCTCTCCAAAACAAGACATTTTCTCCCAGAAATACCAGGACTCTTAGAAATACCTCACGTTTCATCTCAAGAATACTGCTTTCCACTCCTCAAGATCACACTGACTCCCATCACAATGGCCTTTTCTCCCACATACACCAGCTTTCTCCCAAATACACGACATTTTCTCCCACATACACCCGTTTTCTCCCAAAGATGGGACATATTCTCCCAGAAATGCCAGCTTATTCTTTAAAAAACGGCCTTTTTTCCCCAAAATACCAGCTTTCTCACAAACACCTGTCATTTTCCAACCAAGTCTGCTACTATCTCCCAGAAACAGCCGGTTTCCGAGAAATACCTGACGTTTGCTCTCCCAAATACTACTTGACACTCCTCCAGAGGACATTGTCTCCCCTATTTACCACGTTGTCTCCCCAAGAGACCACTTGGCACACCAAAAAGACCACCGTTGCTCTCCAGTACAAGATCTTCTTTCCCACCGGTTCCCACTTTTCTCCCCCAGCTATGTCATTTCCTCCCAGAAATGCCACTTTTCCCTTGGAAATTTCACCTTCTCTTCCAAAAAGAGGAGATTTGCTCCCAGAAATACCCCTTCTCTTACAACTGCCACACGCTTTCTCCCCAAAAAGCCTCCATGACAATGCCAAATGGGACACTTGCAGCCAAGAAGAGGACACCTTCTCTCAGAAAGACCACTTTTCTCCCCAAGAGAGGAGATTTTCTCCCAATTGGATGACATTTGCTGTAAGAAAGACCTGTTTTCTTCCCTCAAGAGGACATTGTCTTTCCCACTGAGGACATTTTCTCCCAGAAGTGCCGCTACTCTGTGAAACACCTCCATTTCCTCCCAAATCTACTCCATGACACGCCTCAGGATGACACTTACTCCCCGATTTGGGGCATTTTCTCCCAGAAATACCACTTCTCTCCCAAAGGGATGGCCTTTTCCCTCTC
Organism: Phasianus colchicus; assembly: GCF_987193195.1. Classification (NCBI taxonomy): domain Eukaryota; kingdom Metazoa; phylum Chordata; class Aves; order Galliformes; family Phasianidae; genus Phasianus; species Phasianus colchicus. The sequence continues at coordinate 148,825 of NW_028325250.1, read as the reverse complement.
TAGCATCTGTTTCCTCACCAATACCTGGCATTTTCTCCCAGAAACACCAGCTTTCTCACAGATACATCACCTTCCCCCCCCCACATCAGACCTCTTCTCCCAGAAATACCAGGACTCTGCTGAATATTTCCCATTTCCTCCGGAACATACAGCATTACACTCCGCAAGAGGACAGTTTCTTTCAGAAATGTGGCATTTTATCACAGATACACCATTTTTATGCCCAGTAGAGCTCCTTTTCTCCCAGAAATAGCACTGCTCTTAGGAAGAGCTCCCATTTTCTAACCAAAATGCTGCTTTACACTCCTCAAGATCACACTTACCCCCATCAAGATGGCAGTGTCACAGAAATACCAGCTTCTGCCCCCAAAATGGGACTTTGGCTCTCCAAAACAAGACATTTTCTCCCAGAAATACCAGGACTCTTAGAAATACCTCACGTTTCATCTCAAGAATACTGCTTTCCACTCCTCAAGATCACACTGACTCCCATCACAATGGCCTTTTCTCCCACATACACCAGCTTTCTCCCAAATACACGACATTTTCTCCCACATACACCCGTTTTCTCTCAAAGATGGGACATATTCTCCCAGAAATGCCAGCTTATTCTTTAAAAAACGGCCTTTTTTCCCCAAAATACCAGCCTTTTCCCTCTCTAGCATCTGTTTCCTCACCAATACCTGGCATTTTCTCCCAGAAACACCAGCTTTCTCACAGATACATCACCTTCCCCCCCCCACATCAGACCTCTTCTCCCAGAAATACCAGGACTCTGCTGAATATTTCCCATTTCCTCCGGAACATACAGCATTACACTCCGCAAGAGGACAGTTTCTTTCAGAAATGTGGCATTTTATCACAGATACACCATTTTTATGCCCAGTAGAGCTCCTTTTCTCCCAGAAATAGCACTGCTCTTAGGAAGAGCTCCCATTTTCTAACCAAAATGCTGCTTTACACTCCTCAAGATCACACTTACCCCCATCAAGATGGCAGTGTCACAGAAATACCAGCTTCTGCCCCCAAAATGGGACTTTGGCTCTCCAAAACAAGACATTTTCTCTCAGAAATACCAGGACTCTTAGAAATACCTCACGTTTCATCTCAAGAATACTGCTTTCCACTCCTCAAGATCACACTGACTCCCATCACAATGGCCTTTTCTCCCACATACACTAGCTTTCTCCCAAATACACGACATTTTCTCCCACATACACCCGTTTTCTCCCAAAGATGGGACATATTCTCCCAGAAATGCCAGCTTATTCTTTAAAAAACGGCCTTTTTTCCCCAAAATACCAGCTTTCTCACAAACACCTGTCATTTTCCAACCAAGTCTGCTACTATCTCCCAGAAACAGCCGGTTTCCGAGAAATACCTGACGTTTGCTCTCCCAAATACTACTTGACACTCCTCCAGAGGACATTGTCTCCCCTATTTACCACGTTGTCTCCCCAAGAGACCACTTGGCACACCAAAAAGACCACCGTTGCTCTCCAGTACAAGATCTTTCCCACCGGTTCCCACTTTTCTCCCCCAGCTATGTCATTTCCTCCCAGAAATGCCACTTTTCCCTTGGAAATTTCACCTTCTCTTCCAAAAAGAGGAGATTTGCTCCCAGAAATACCCCTTCTCTTACAACTGCCACACGCTTTCTCCCCAAAAAGCCTCCATGACAATGCCAAATGGGACACTTGCAGCCAAGAAGAGGACACCTTCTCTCAGAAAGACCACTTTTCTCCCCAAGAGAGGAGATTTTCTCCCAATTGGATGACATTTGCTGTAAGAAAGACCTGTTTTCTTCCCTCAAGAGGACATTGTCTTTCCCACTGAGGACATTTTCTCCCAGAAGTGCCGCTACTCTGTGAAACACCTCCATTTCCTCCCAAATCTACTCCATGACACGCCTCAGGATGACACTTACTCCCCGATTTGGGGCATTTTCTCCCAGAAATACCACTTCTCTCCCAAAGGGATGGCCTTTTCCCTCTCTAGCATCTGTTTCCTCACCAATACCTGGCATTTTCTCCCAGAAACACCAGCTTTCTCACAGATACATCACCTTCCCCCCCCCACATCAGACCTCTTCTCCCAGAAATACCAGGACTCTGCTGAATATTTCCCATTTCCTCCGGAACATACAGCATTACACTCCGCAAGAGGACAGTTTCTTTCAGAAATGTGGCATTTTATCACAGATACACCATTTTTATGCCCAGTAGAGCTCCTTTTCTCCCAGAAATAGCACTGCTCTTAGGAAGAGCTCCCATTTTCTAACCAAAATGCTGCTTTACACTCCTCAAGATCACACTTACCCCCATCAAGATGGCAGTGTCACAGAAATACCAGCTTCTGCCCCCAAAATGGGACTTTGGCTCTCCAAAACAAGACATTTTCTCCCAGAAATACCAGGACTCTTAGAAATACCTCACGTTTCATCTCAAGAATACTGCTTTCCACTCCTCAAGATCACACTGACTCCCATCACAATGGCCTTTTCTCCCACATACACCAGCTTTCTCCCAAATACACGACATTTTCTCCCACATACACCCGTTTTCTCCCAAAGATGGGACATATTCTCCCAGAAATGCCAGCTTATTCTTTAAAAAACGGCCTTTTTTTCCCAAAATACCAGCTTTCTCACAAACACCTGTCATTTTCCAACCAAGTCTGCTACTATCTCCCAGAAACAGCCGGTTTCCGAGAAATACCTGACGTTTGCTCTCCCAAATACTACTTGACACTCCTCCAGAGGACATTGTCTCCCCTATTTACCACGTTGTCTCCCCAAGAGACCACTTGGCACACCAAAAAGACCACCGTTGCTCTCCAGTACAAGATCTTCTTTCCCACCGGTTCCCACTTTTCTCCCCCAGCTATGTCATTTCCTCCCAGAAATGCCACTTTTCCCTTGGAAATTTCACCTTCTCTTCCAAAAAGTGGAGATTTGCTCCCAGAAATACCCCTTCTCTTACAACTGCCACACGCTTTCTCCCCAAAAAGCCTCCATGACAATGCCAAATGGGACACTTGCAGCCAAGAAGAGGACACCTTCTCTCAGAAAGACCACTTTTCTCCCCAAGAGAGGAGATTTTCTCCCAATTGGATGACATTTGCTGTAAGAAAGACCTGTTTTCTTCCCTCAAGAGGACATTGTCTTTCCCACTGAGGACATTTTCTCCCAGAAGTGCCGCTACTCTGTGAAACACCTCCATTTCCTCCCAAATCTACTCCATGACACGCCTCAGGATGACACTTACTCCCCGATTTGGGGCATTTTCTCCCAGAAATACCACTTCTCTCCCAAAGGGGAGAAACCACTTCTCTCCCTTTTCCCTCTCTAGCATCTGTTTCCTCACCAATACCTGGCATTTTCTTTCAGAAACACCAGCTTTCTCACACATACATCACCTTCTCCCCCCCACATCAGATGTTCCCTCCCAGAAATATGGCATTTGATCACTGACATACTCTTTCAAGGTAATACCAGGTTTCATAAAAATACCTCATAATTTCTCCATGAAGTTCGTTAGCAAGATTCACACAGAATTCACACGTTCTTGGCATCACAGTTCCGTTATTTCGCTCACGCACGTCTAAATCGGCTCTCGCGTTGAACCGCTTCGGAGAGTTTGCAGTTGCTGGTAGAGAAATCGCGGTTCTCCCCGAATGCCGCTTTGTGACTTCAGCAGCGGTCTCGTCTCTCTCGCATGCCGAGAAAGAGCGACTTCAGCCGGATGCTTTTCTCGGACGAGCGGCTTCTTCTTCAGGCAAGGTTTGAATTCTGCATACTGCCTGTCCACCCACGAGAGCGAAATAGCGAAATTGCTATGCCGAGAACGTGCGATTTCAGAATACTGCATTTCCTGAAAACAGGGGGTTTTTTCTCCGCAGGAAAGAATCCACATCTCTCGACTTTCTGTAACGTCCTCTCTGAAAGCACAACGTGTGTCGCTCCTGGAACTTCTAGCTGCCTTATTAGAGGGGCTTTTCCCTTCCACTCTGTTCTTCACAGAATGCTGAAGTGTAGCATCGGAAAAACAGAGACAAACGAAATGTCCCTAGAAATCAAGGGTTAAGAATGAGAGAGAAGCGTAGTGCAGAATGCATGGACACAAGGAGAAGACAAGAACCGCTCCTTTGCGATGTGCGCAGAAGAAGCCGCTCGTCCGAGAAAAGCAGCCGGCTGAAGTCGCTCTTTCTCGGCATGCGAGAGAGACGAGACCGCTGCTGAAGGCACACAGCGGCATTCGGGGAGAACCGCGATTTCTCGGCCAGCAACTGCAAACTCTCCGAAGCGGTTAACAGAGAGTGGCGCCGTCCACCCACGAGAGCGAAATAGCGAAATTGCTATGCCGAGAACGTGCGATTTCAGAATACTGCATTTCCTGAAAACAGGGGGTTTTTTCTCCGCAGGAAAGAATCCACATCTCTCGACTTTCTGTAACGTCCTCTCTGAAAGCACAACGTGTGTCGCTCCTGGAACTTCTAGCTGCCTTATTAGAGGGGCTTTTCACTTCCACTCTGTTCTTCACAGAATGCTGAAGTGTAGCATCGGAAAAACAGAGAAAAACGAAATGTCCCTAGGAATAAACGGAAAGGCATAAGAATGAGAGAGAAGCGTAGTGCAGAATGCATGGACACAAGGAGAAGACAAGAACCGCTCCTTTGCGATGTGCGCAGAAGAAGCCGCTCGTCCGAGAAAAGCATTCGGCTGAAGTCGCTCTTTCTCGGCATGCGAGAGAGACGAGACCGCTGCTGAAGGCACAAAGCGGCATTCGGGGAGAAAAGCGATTTAACGGCCAGCAACTGCAAACTCTCCGAAGCGGTTCAACGCGAGAGCCGATTTAGACGTGCTTGAGCGAAATAACGGAACTGTGATGCCAAGAACGTGTGAATTCTGCATACTGCATTGCCTGAAAACAGGGGGTTTTTTCTCCGCAGGAAAGAATCCACATCTCTCGACTTTCTGTAACGTCCTCTCTGAAAGCACAACGTGTGTCGCTCCTGGAACTTCTAGCTGCCTTATTAGAGGGGCTTTTCCCTTCCACTCTGTTCTTCACAGAATGCTGAAGTGTAGCATCGGAAAAACAGAGAAAAACGAAATGTCCCTAGGAATAAATGGAAAGGCATAAGAATGAGAGAGAAGCGTAGTGCAGAATGCATGGACACAAGGAGAAGACAAGAACCGCTCCTTTGCGATGTGCGCAGAAGAAGCCGCTCGTCCGAGAAAAGCATCCGGCTGAAGTCGCTCTTTCTCGGCATGCGAGAGAGACGAGACCGCTGCTGAAGGCACACAGCGGCATTCGGGGAGAAGTGCGATTTAACGGCCAGCAACTGCAAACTCTCCGAAGCGGTTAACAGAGAGTGGCGCCGTCCACCCACGAGATGAAATAGCGAAATTGCAATGCCGAGAACATGCGATTTCAGAATACTGCATTGCCTGAAAACAGGGGGTTTTTTCTCCGCAGGAAAGAATCCACATCTCTCGACTTTCTGTAACGTCCTCTCTGAAAGCACAACGTGTGTCGCTCCTGGAACTTCTAGCTGCCTTATTAGAGGGGCTTTTCCCTTCCACTCTGTTCTTCACAGAATGCTGAAGTGTAGCATCGGAAAAACAGAGACAAACGAAATGTCCCTAGGAATAAACGGAAAGGCATAAGAATGAGAGAGAAGCGTAGTGCAGAATGCATGGACACAAGGAGAAGACAAGAACCGCTCCTTTGCGATGTGCGCAAAAGAAGCCGCTCGTCCGAGAAAAGCATCCGGCTGAAGTCGCTCTTTCTCGGCATGCGAGAGAGACGAGACCGCTGCTGAAGGCACACAGCGGCATTCGGGGAGAACCGCGATTTCTCGGCCAGCAACTGCAAACTCTCCGAAGCGGTTAACAGAGAGTGGCGCCGTCCACCCACGAGAGCGAAATAGCGAAATTGCTATGCCGAGAACGTGCGATTTCAGAATACTGCATTGCCTGAAAACAGGGGGTTTTTTCTCCGCAGGAAAGAATCCACATCTCTCGACTTTCTGTAACGTCCTCTCTGAAAGCACAACGTGTGTCGCTCCTGGAACTTCTAGCTGCCTTATTAGAGGGGCTTTTCCCTTCCACTCTGTTCTTCACAGAATGCTGAAGTGTAGCATCGGAAAAACAGAGAAAAACGAAATGTCCCTAGGAATAAACGGAAAGGCATAAGAATGAGAGAGAAGCGTAGTGCAGAATGCATGGACACAAGGAGAAGACAAGAACCGCTCCTTTGCGATGTGCGCAGAAGAAGCCGCTCGTCCGAGAAAAGCATCCGGCTGAAGTCGCTCTTTCTCGGCATGCGAGAGAGACGAGACCGCTGCTGAAGGCACACAGCGGCATTCGGGGAGAACCGCGATTTCTCGGCCAGCAACTGCAAACTCTCCGAAGCGGTTAACAGAGAGTGGCGCCGTCCACCCACGAGAGCGAAATAGCGAAATTGCTATGCCGAGAACGTGCGATTTCAGAATACTGCATTGCCTGAAAACAGGGGGTTTTTTCTCCGCAGGAAAGAATCCACATCTCTCGACTTTCTGTAACGTCCTCTCTGAAAGCACAACGTGTGTCGCTCCTGGAACTTCTAGCTGCCTTATTAGAGGGGCTTTTCCCTTCCACTCTGTTCTTCACAGAATGCTGAAGTGTAGCATCGGAAAAACAGAGAAAAACGAAATGTCCCTAGGAATAAATGGAAAGGCATAAGAATGAGAGAGAAGCGTAGTGCAGAATGCATGGACACAAGGAGAAGACAAGAACCGCTCCTTTGCGATGTGCGCAGAAGAAGCCGCTCGTCCGAGAAAAGCAGCCGGCTGAAGTCGCTCTTTCTCGGCATGCGAGAGAGACGAGACCGCTGCTGAAGGCACACAGCGGCATTCGGGGAGAACCGCGATTTCTCGGCCAGCAACTGCAAACTCTCCGAAGCGGTTAACAGAGAGTGGCGCCGTCCACCCACGAGAGCGAAATAGCGAAATTGCTATGCCGAGAACGTGCGATTTCAGAATACTGCATTGCCTGAAAACAGGGGGTTTTTTCTCTGCAGGAAAGAATCCACATCTCTCGACTTTCTGTAACGTCCTCTCTGAAAGCACAACGTGTGTCGCTCCTGGAACTTCTAGCTGCCTTATTAGAGGGGCTTTTCCCTTCCACTCTGTTCTTCACAGAATGCTGAAGTGTAGCATCGGAAAAACAGAGAAAAACGAAATGTCCCTAGGAATAAACGGAAAGGCATAAGAATGAGAGAGAAGCGTAGTGCAGAATGCATGGACACAAGGAGAAGACAAGAACCGCTCCTTTGCGATGTGCGCAGAAGAAGCCGCTCGTCCGAGAAAAGCATCCGGCTGAAGTCGCTCTTTCTCGGCATGCGAGAGAGACGAGACCGCTGCTGAAGGCACACAGCGGCATTCGGGGAGAACCGCGATTTCTCGGCCAGCAACTGCAAACTCTCCGAAGCGGTTAACAGAGAGAGGCGCCGTCCACCCACGAGAGCGAAATAGCGAAATTGCTATGCCGAGAACGTGCGATTTCAGAATACTGCATTTCCTGAAAACAGGGGGTTTTTTCTCCGCAGGAAAGAATCCACATCTCTCGACTTTCTGTAACGTCCTCTCTGAAAGCACAACGTGTGTCGCTCCTGGAACTTCTAGCTGCCTTATTAGAGGGGCTTTTCCCTTCCACTCTGTTCTTCACAGAATGCTGAAGTGTAGCATCGGAAAAACAGAGAAAAACGAAATGTCCCTAGGAATAAACGGAAAGGCATAAGAATGAGAGAGAAGCGTAGTGCAGAATGCATGGACACAAGGAGAAGACAAGAACCGCTCCTTTGCGATGTGCGCAGAAGAAGCCGCTCGTCCGAGAAAAGCATCCGGCTGAAGTCGCTCTTTCTCGGCATGCGAGAGAGACGAGACCGCTGCTGAAGGCACACAGCGGCATTCGGGGAGAACCGCGATTTCTCGGCCAGCAACTGCAAACTCTCCGAAGCGGTTAACAGAGAGTGGCGCCGTCCACCCACGAGAGCGAAATAGCGAAATTGCTATGCCGAGAACGTGCGATTTCAGAATACTGCATTGCCTGAAAACAGGGGGTTTTTTCTCCGCAGGAAAGAATCCACATCTCTCGACTTTCTGTAACGTCCTCTCTGAAAGCACAACGTGTGTCGCTCCTGGAACTTCTAGCTGCCTTATTAGAGGGGCTTTTCCCTTCCACTCTGTTCTTCACAGAATGCTGAAGTGTAGCATCGGAAAAACAGAGAAAAACGAAATGTCCCTAGGAATAAACGGAAAGGCATAAGAATGAGAGAGAAGCGTAGTGCAGAATGCATGGACACAAGGAGAAGACAAGAACCGCTCCTTTGCGATGTGCGCAGAAGAAGCCGCTCGTCCGAGAAAAGCATCCGGCTGAAGTCGCTCTTTCTCGGCATGCGAGAGAGACGAGACCGCTGCTGAAGGCACACAGCGGCATTCGGGGAGAACCGCGATTTCTCGGCCAGCAACTGCAAACTCTCCGAAGCGGTTAACAGAGAGAGGCGCCGTCCACCCACGAGAGCGAAATAGCGAAATTGCTATGCCGAGAACGTGCGATTTCAGAATACTGCATTGCCTGAAAACAGGGGGTTTTTTCTCCGCAGGAAAGAATCCACATCTCTCGACTTTCTGTAACGTCCTCTCTGAAAGCACAACGTGTGTCGCTCCTGGAACTTCTAGCTGCCTTATTAGAGGGGCTTTTCCCTTCCACTCTGTTCTTCACAGAATGCTGAAGTGTAGCATCGGAAAAACAGAGAAAAACGAAATGTCCCTAGGAATAAACGGAAAGGCATAAGAATGAGAGAGAAGCGTAGTGCAGAATGCATGGACACAAGGAGAAGACAAGAACCGCTCCTTTGCGATGTGCGCAGAAGAAGCCGCTCGTCCGAGAAAAGCATCCGGCTGAAGTCGCTCTTTCTCGGCATGCGAGAGAGACGAGACCGCTGCTGAAGGCACACAGCGGCATTCGGGGAGAACCGCGATTTAACGGCCAGCAACTGCAAACTCTCCGAAGCGGTTAACAGAGAGTGGCGCCGTCCACCCACGAGAGCGAAATAGCGAAATTGCTATGCCGAGAACGTGCGATTTCAGAATACTGCATTGCCTGAAAACAGGGGGTTTTTTCTCCGCAGGAAAGAATCCACATCTCTCGACTTTCTGTAACGTCCTCTCTGAAAGCACAACGTGTGTCGCTCCTGGAACTTCTAGCTGCCTTATTAGAGGGGCTTTTCCCTTCCACTCTGTTCTTCACAGAATGCTGAAGTGTAGCATCGGAAAAACAGAGAAAAACGAAATGTCCCTAGGAATAAACGGAAAGGCATAAGAATGAGAGAGAAGCGTAGTGCAGAATGCATGGACACAAGGAGAAGACAAGAACCGCTCCTTTGCGATGTGCGCAGAAGAAGCCGCTCGTCCGAGAAAAGCATTCGGCTGAAGTCGCTCTTTCTCGGCATGCGAGAGAGACGAGACCGCTGCTGAAGGCACAAAGCGGCATTCGGGGAGAAAAGCGATTTAACGGCCAGCAACTGCAAACTCTCCGAAGCGGTTCAACGCGAGAGCCGATTTAGACGTGCGTGAGCGAAATAACGGAACTGTGATGCCAAGAACGTGTGAATTCTGCATACTGCATTGCCTGAAAACAGGGGGTTTTTTCTCCGCAGGAAAGAATCCACATCTCTCGACTTTCTGTAACGTCCTCTCTGAAAGCACAACGTGTGTCGCTCCTGGAACTTCTAGCTGCCTTATTAGAGGGGCTTTTCCCTTCCACTCTGTTCTTCACTGAATGCTGAAGTGTAGCATCGGAAAAACAGAGAAAAACGAAATGTCCCTAGGAATAAACGGAAAGGCATAAGAATGAGAGAGAAGCGTAGTGCAGAATGCATGGACACAAGGAGAAGACAAGAACCGCTCCTTTGCGATGTGCGCAGAAGAAGCCGCTCGTCCGAGAAAAGCATCCGGCTGAAGTCGCTCTTTCTCGGCATGCGAGAGAGACGAGACCGCTGCTGAAGGCACACAGCGGCATTCGGGGAGAACCGCGATTTCTCGGCCAGCAACTGCAAACTCTCCGAAGCGGTTAACAGAGAGTGGCGCCGTCCACCCACGAGAGCGAAATAGCGAAATTGCTATGCCGAGAACGTGCGATTTCAGAATACTGCATTGCCTGAAAACAGGGGGTTTTTTCTCCGCAGGAAAGAATCCACATCTCTCGACTTTCTGTAACGTCCTCTCTGAAAGCACAACGTGTGTCGCTCCTGGAACTTCTAGCTGCCTTCTTAGAGGGGCTTTTCCCTTCCACTCTGTTCTTCACAGAATGCTGAAGTGTAGCATCGGAAAAACAGAGAAAAACGAAATGTCCCTAGGAATAAACGGAAAGGCATAAGAATGAGAGAGAAGCGTAGTGCAGAATGCATGGACACAAGGAGAAGACAAGAACCGCTCCTTTGCGATGTGCGCAGAAGAAGCCGCTCGTCCGAGAAAAGCATCCGGCTGAAGTCGCTCTTTCTCGGCATGCGAGAGAGACGAGACCGCTGCTGAAGGCACACAGCGGCATTCGGGGAGAACCGCGATTTCTCGGCCAGCAACTGCAAACTCTCCGAAGCGGTTAACAGAGAGTGGCGCCGTCCACCCACGAGAGCGAAATAGCGAAATTGCTATGCCGAGAACGTGCGATTTCAGAATACTGCATTGCCTGAAAACAGGGGGTTTTTTCTCCGCAGGAAAGAATCCACATCTCTCGACTTTCTGTAACGTCCTCTCTGAAAGCACAACGTGTGTCGCTCCTGGAACTTCTAGCTGCCTTATTAGAGGGGCTTTTCCCTTCCACTCTGTTCTTCACAGAATGCTGAAGTGTAGCATCGGAAAAACAGAGAAAAACGAAATGTCCCTAGGAATAAACGGAAAGGCATAAGAATGAGAGAGAAGCGTAGTGCAGAATGCATGGACACAAGGAGAAGACAAGAACTGCTCCTTTGCGATGTGCGCAGAAGAAGCCGCTCGTCCGAGAAAAGCATCCGGCTGAAGTCGCTCTTTCTCGGCATGCGAGAGAGACGAGACCGCTGCTGAAGGCACACAGCGGCATTCGGGGAGAACCGCGATTTCTCGGCCAGCAACTGCAAACTCTCCGAAGCGGTTAACAGAGAGTGGCGCCGTCCACCCACGAGAGCGAAATAGCGAAATTGCTATGCCGAGAACGTGCGATTTCAGAATACTGCATTGCCTGAAAACAGGGGGTTTTTTCTCCGCAGGAAAGAATCCACATCTCTCGACTTTCTGTAACGTCCTCTCTGAAAGCACAACGTGTGTCGCTCCTGGAACTTCTAGCTGCCTTATTAGAGGGGCTTTTCCCTTCCACTCTGTTCTTCACAGAATGCTGAAGTGTAGCATCGGAAAAACAGAGAAAAACGAAATGTCCCTAGGAATAAACGGAAAGGCATAAGAATGAGAGAGAAGCGTAGTGCAGAATGCATGGACACAAGGAGAAGACAAGAACCGCTCCTTTGCGATGTGCGCAGAAGAAGCCGCTCGTCCGAGAAAAGCATTCGGCTGAAGTCGCTCTTTCTCGGCATGCGAGAGAGACGAGACCGCTGCTGAAGGCACAAAGCGGCATTCGGGGAGAAAAGCGATTTAACGGCCAGCAACTGCAAACTCTCCGAAGCGGTTCAACGCGAGAGCCGATTTAGACGTGCGTGAGCGAAATAACGGAACTGTGATGCCAAGAACGTGTGAATTCTGCATACTGCATTGCCTGAAAACAGGGGGTTTTTTCTCCGCAGGAAAGAATCCACATCTCTCGACTTTCTGTAACGTCCTCTCTGAAAGCACAACGTGTGTCGCTCCTGGAACTTCTAGCTGCCTTATTAGAGGGGCTTTTCCCTTCCACTCTGTTCTTCACAGAATGCTGAAGTGTAGCATCGGAAAAACAGAGAAAAACGAAATGTCCCTAGGAATAAATGGAAAGGCATAAGAATGAGAGAGAAGCGTAGTGCAGAATGCATGGACACAAGGAGAAGACAAGAACCGCTCCTTTGCGATGTGCGCAGAAGAAGCCGCTCGTCCGAGAAAAGCATCCGGCTGAAGTCGCTCTTTCTCGGCATGCGAGAGAGACGAGACCGCTGCTGAAGGCACACAGCGGCATTCGGGGAGAACCGCGATTTCTCGGCCAGCAACTGCAAACTCTCCGAAGCGGTTAACAGAGAGTGGCGCCGTCCACCCACGAGAGCGAAATAGCGAAATTGCTATGCCGAGAACGTGCGATTTCAGAATACTGCATTGCCTGAAAACAGGGGGTTTTTTCTCCGCAGGAAAGAATCCACATCTCTCGACTTTCTGTAACGTCCTCTCTGAAAGCACAACGTGTGTCGCTCCTGGAACTTCTAGCTGCCTTATTAGAGGGGCTTTTCCCTTCCACTCTGTTCTTCACAGAATGCTGAAGTGTAGCATCGGAAAAACAGAGAAAAACGAAATGTCCCTAGGAATAAACGGAAAGGCATAAGAATGAGAGAGAAGCGTAGTGCAGAATGCATGGACACAAGGAGAAGACAAGAACCGCTCCTTTGCGATGTGCGCAGAAGAAGCCGCTCGTCCGAGAAAAGCATCCGGCTGAAGTCGCTCTTTCTCGGCATGCGAGAGAGACGAGACCGCTGCTGAAGGCACACAGCGGCATTCGGGGAGAACCGCGATTTCTCGGCCAGCAACTGCAAACTCTCCGAAGAGGTTAACAGAGAGTTGCGCCGTTTACCCACGAGAGCGAAATAGCGAAATTGCTATGCCGAGAACGTGCGATTTCAGAATACTGCATTGCCTGAAAACAGGGGTTTTTTTCTCCGCAGGAAAGAATCCACATCTCTCGACTTTCTGTAACGTCCTCTCTGAAAGCACAACGTGTGTCGCTCCTGGAACTTCTAGCTGCCTTATTAGAGGGGCTTTTCCCTTCCACTCTGTTCTTCACAGAATGCTGAAGTGTAGCATCGGAAAAACAGGGAAAAACGAAATGTCCCTAGGAATAAACGGAAAAGCATAAGAATGAGAGAGAAGCGTAGTGCAGAATGCATGGACACAAGGAGAAGACAAGAACCGCTCCTTTGCGATGTGCGCAGAAGAAGCCGCTCGTCCGAGAAAAGCAGCCGGCTGAAGTCGCTCTTTCTCGGCATGCGAGAGAGACGAGACCGCTGCTGAAGGCACACAGCGGCATTCGGGGAGAACCGCGATTTCTCGGCCAGCAACTGCAAACTCTCCGAAGCGGTTAACTGAGAGTGGCGCCGTCCACCCACGAGAGCGAAATAGCGAAATTGCTATGCCGAGAACGTGCGATTTCAGAATACTGCATTGCCTGAAAACAGGGGGTTTTTTCTCCGCAGGAAAGAATCCACATCTCTCGACTTTCTGTAACGTCCTCTCTGAAAGCACAACGTGTGTCGCTCCTGGAACTTCTAGCTGCCTTATTAGAGGGGCTTTTCCCTTCCACTCTGTTCTTCACAGAATGCTGAAGTGTAGCATCGGAAAAACAGAGAAAAACGAAATGTCCCTAGGAATAAACGGAAAGGCATAAGAATGAGAGAGAAGCGTAGTGCAGAATGCATGGACACAAGGAGAAGACAAGAACCGCTCCTTTGCGATGTGCGCAGAAGAAGCCGCTCGTCCGAGAAAAGCATCCGGCTGAAGTCGCTCTTTCTCGGCATGCGAGAGAGACGAGACCGCTGCTGAAGGCACACAGCGGCATTCGGGGAGAACCGCGATTTCTCGGCCAGCAACTGCAAACTCTCCGAAGCGGTTAACTGAGAGTGGCGCCGTCCACCCACGAGAGCGAAATAGCGAAATTGCTATGCCGAGAACGTGCGATTTCAGAATACTGCATTGCCTGAAAACAGGGGGTTTTTTCTCCGCAGGAAAGAATCCACATCTCTCGACTTTCTGTAACGTCCTCTCTGAAAGCACAACGTGTGTCGCTCCTGGAACTTCTAGCTGCCTTATTAGAGGGGCTTTTCCCTTCCACTCTGTTCTTCACAGAATGCTGAAGTGTAGCATCGGAAAAACAGAGAAAAACGAAATGTCCCTAGGAATAAACGGAAAGGCATAAGAATGAGAGAGAAGCGTAGTGCAGAATGCATGGACACAAGGAGAAGACAAGAACCGCTCCTTTGCGATGTGCGCAGAAGAAGCCGCTCGTCCGAGAAAAGCAGCCGGCTGAAGTCGCTCTTTCTCGGCATGCGAGAGAGACGAGACCGCTGCTGAAGGCACACAGCGGCATTCGGGGAGAACCGCGATTTCTCGGCCAGCAACTGCAAACTCTCCGAAGCGGTTAACTGAGAGTGGCGCCGTCCACCCACGAGAGCGAAATAGCGAAATTGCTATGCCGAGAACGTGCGATTTCAGAATACTGCATTGCCTGAAAACAGGGGGTTTTTTCTCCGCAGGAAAGAATCCACATCTCTCGACTTTCTGTAACGTCCTCTCTGAAAGCACAACGTGTGTCGCTCCTGGAACTTCTAGCTGCCTTATTAGAGGGGCTTTTCCCTTCCACTCTGTTCTTCACAGAATGCTGAAGTGTAGCATCGGAAAAACAGAGAAAAACGAAATGTCCCTAGGAATAAACGGAAAAGCATAAGAATGAGAGAGAAGCGTAGTGCAGAATGCATGGACACAAGGAGAAGACAAGAACCGCTCCTTTGCGATGTGCGCAGAAGAAGCCGCTCGTCCGAGAAAAGCATCCGGCTGAAGTCGCTCTTTCTCGGCATGCGAGAGAGACGAGACCGCTGCTGAAGGCACACAGCGGCATTCGGGGAGAACCGCGATTTCTCGGCCAGCAACTGCAAACTCTCCGAAGCGGTTAACAGAGAGTGGCGCCGTCCACCCACGAGAGCGAAATAGCGAAATTGCTATGCCGAGAACGTGCGATTTCAGAATACTGCATTGCCTGAAAACAGGGGTTTTTTTCTCCGCAGGAAAGAATCCACATCTCTCGACTTTCTTTAACGTCCTCTCTGAAAGCACAACGTGTGTCGCTCCTGGAACTTCTAGCTGCCTTATTAGAGGGGCTTTTCCCTTCCACTCTGTTCTTCACAGAATGCTGAAGTGTAGCATCGGAAAAACAGAGAAAAACGAAATGTCCCTAGGAATAAACGGAAAAGCATAAGAATGAGAGAGAAGCGTAGTGCAGAATGCATGGACACAAGGAGAAGACAAGAACCGCTCCTTTGCGATGTGCGCAGAAGAAGCCGCTCGTCCGAGAAAAGCAGCCGGCTGAAGTCGCTCTTTCTCGGCATGCGAGAGAGACGAGACCGCTGCTGAAGGCACACAGCGGCATTCGGGGAGAACCGCGATTTCTCGGCCAGCAACTGCAAACTCTCCGAAGCGGTTAACTGAGAGTGGCGCCGTCCACCCACGAGAGCGAAATAGCGAAATTGCTATGCCGAGAACGTGCGATTTCAGAATACTGCATTGCCTGAAAACAGGGGGTTTTTTCTCCGCAGGAAAGAATCCACATCTCTCGACTTTCTGTAACGTCCTCTCTGAAAGCACAACGTGTGTCGCTCCTGGAACTTCTAGCTGCCTTATTAGAGGGGCTTTTCCCTTCCACTCTGTTCTTCACAGAATGCTGAAGTGTAGCATCGGAAAAACAGAGAAAAACGAAATGTCCCTAGGAATAAACGGAAAGGCATAAGAATGAGAGAGAAGCGTAGTGCAGAATGCATGGACACAAGGAGAAGACAAGAACCGCTCCTTTGCGATGTGCGCAGAAGAAGCCGCTCGTCCGAGAAAAGCATCCGGCTGAAGTCGCTCTTTCTCGGCATGCGAGAGAGACGAGACCGCTGCTGAAGGCACACAGCGGCATTCGGGGAGAACCGCGATTTCTCGGCCAGCAACTGCAAACTCTCCGAAGCGGTTAACTGAGAGTGGCGCCGTCCACCCACGAGAGCGAAATAGCGAAATTGCTATGCCGAGAACGTGCGATTTCAGAATACTGCATTGCCTGAAAACAGGGGGTTTTTTCTCCGCAGGAAAGAATCCACATCTCTCGACTTTCTGTAACGTCCTCTCTGAAAGCACAACGTGTGTCGCTCCTGGAACTTCTAGCTGCCTTATTAGAGGGGCTTTTCCCTTCCACTCTGTTCTTCACAGAATGCTGAAGTGTAGCATCGGAAAAACAGAGAAAAACGAAATGTCCCTAGGAATAAACGGAAAGGCATAAGAATGAGAGAGAAGCGTAGTGCAGAATGCATGGACACAAGGAGAAGACAAGAACCGCTCCTTTGCGATGTGCGCAGAAGAAGCCGCTCGTCCGAGAAAAGCATCCGGCTGAAGTCGCTCTTTCTCGGCATGCGAGAGAGACGAGACCGCTGCTGAAGGCACACAGCGGCATTCGGGGAGAACCGCGATTTCTCGGCCAGCAACTGCAAACTCTCCGAAGCGGTTAACTGAGAGTGGCGCCGTCCACCCACGAGAGCGAAATAGCGAAATTGCTATGCCGAGAACGTGCGATTTCAGAATACTGCATTGCCTGAAAACAGGGGGTTTTTTCTCCGCAGGAAAGAATCCACATCTCTCGACTTTCTGTAACGTCCTCTCTGAAAGCACAACGTGTGTCGCTCCTGGAACTTCTAGCTGCCTTATTAGAGGGGCTTTTCCCTTCCACTCTGTTCTTCACAGAATGCTGAAGTGTAGCATCGGAAAAACAGAGAAAAACGAAATGTCCCTAGGAATAAACGGAAAGGCATAAGAATGAGAGAGAAGCGTAGTGCAGAATGCATGGACACAAGGAGAAGACAAGAACCGCTCCTTTGCGATGTGCGCAGAAGAAGCCGCTCGTCCGAGAAAAGCATCCGGCTGAAGTCGCTCTTTCTCGGCATGCGAGAGAGACGAGACCGCTGCTGAAGGCACACAGCGGCATTCGGGGAGAACCGCGATTTCTCGGCCAGCAACTGCAAACTCTCCGAAGCGGTTAACAGAGAGTGGCGCCGTCCACCCACGAGAGCGAAATAGCGAAATTGCTATGCCGAGAACGTGCGATTTCAGAATACTGCATTGCCTGAAAACAGGGGGTTTTTTCTCCGCAGGAAAGAATCCACATCTCTCGACTTTCTGTAACGTCCTCTCTGAAAGCACAACGTGTGTCGCTCCTGGAACTTCTAGCTGCCTTATTAGAGGGGCTTTTCCCTTCCACTCTGTTCTTCACAGAATGCTGAAGTGTAGCATCGGAAAAACAGAGAAAAACGAAATGTCCCTAGGAATAAACGGAAAGGCATAAGAATGAGAGAGAAGCGTAGTGCAGAATGCATGGACACAAGGAGAAGACAAGAACCGCTCCTTTGCGATGTGCGCAGAAGAAGCCGCTCGTCCGAGAAAAGCATCCGGCTGAAGTCGCTCTTTCTCGGCATGCGAGAGAGACGAGACCGCTGCTGAAGGCACACAGCGGCATTCGGGGAGAACCGCGATTTCTCGGCCAGCAACTGCAAACTCTCCGAAGCGGTTAACAGAGAGTGGCGCCGTCCACCCACGAGAGCGAAATAGCGAAATTGCTATGCCGAGAACGTGCGATTTCAGAATACTGCATTGCCTGAAAACAGGGGGTTTTTTCTCCGCAGGAAAGAATCCACATCTCTCGACTTTCTGTAACGTCCTCTCTGAAAGCACAACGTGTGTCGCTCCTGGAACTTCTAGCTGCCTTATTAGAGGGGCTTTTCCCTTCCACTCTGTTCTTCACAGAATGCTGAAGTGTAGCATCGGAAAAACAGAGAAAAACGAAATGTCCCTAGGAATAAACGGAAAAGCATAAGAATGAGAGAGAAGCGTAGTGCAGAATGCATGGACACAAGGAGAAGACAAGAACCGCTCCTTTGCGATGTGCGCAGAAGAAGCCGCTCGTCCGAGAAAAGCATCCGGCTGAAGTCGCTCTTTCTCGGCATGCGAGAGAGACGAGACCGCTGCTGAAGGCACACAGCGGCATTCGGGGAGAACCGCGATTTCTCGGCCAGCAACTGCAAACTCTCCGAAGCGGTTAACAGAGAGTGGCGCCGTCCACCCACGAGAGCGAAATAGCGAAATTGCTATGCCGAGAACGTGCGATTTCAGAATACTGCATTGCCTGAAAACAGGGGTTTTTTTCTCCGCAGGAAAGAATCCACATCTCTCGACTTTCTGTAACGTCCTCTCTGAAAGCACAACGTGTGTCGCTCCTGGAACTTCTAGCTGCCTTATTAGAGGGGCTTTTCCCTTCCACTCTGTTCTTCACAGAATGCTGAAGTGTAGCATCGGAAAAACAGAGAAAAACGAAATGTCCCTAGGAATAAAAGGAAAGGCATAAGAATGAGAGAGAAGCGTAGTGCAGAATGCATGGACACAAGGAGAAGACAAGAACCGCTCCTTTGCGATGTGCGCAGAAGAAGCCGCTCGTCCGAGAAAAGCAGCCGGCTGAAGTCGCTCTTTCTCGGCATGCGAGAGAGACGAGACCGCTGCTGAAGGCACACAGCGGCATTCGGGGAGAACCGCGATTTCTCGGCCAGCAACTGCAAACTCTCCGAAGCGGTTAACAGAGAGTGGCGCTGTCCACCCACGAGAGCGAAATAGCGAAATTGCTATGCCGAGAACGTGCGATTTCAGAATACTGCATTGCCTGAAAACAGGGGGTTTTTTCTCCGCAGGAAAGAATCCACATCTCTCGACTTTCTGTAACGTCCTCTCTGAAAGCACAACGTGTGTCGCTCCTGGAACTTCTAGCTGCCTTATTAGAGGGGCTTTTCCCTTCCACTCTGTTCTTCACAGAATGCTGAAGTGTAGCATCGGAAAAACAGAGAAAAACGAAATGTCCCTAGGAATAAACGGAAAGGCATAAGAATGAGAGAGAAGCGTAGTGCAGAATGCATGGACACAAGGAGAAGACAAGAACCGCTCCTTTGCGATGTGCGCAGAAGAAGCCGCTCGTCCGAGAAAAGCATCCGGCTGAAGTCGCTCTTTCTCGGCATGCGAGAGAGACGAGACCGCTGCTGAAGGCACACAGCGGCATTCGGGGAGAACCGCGATTTCTCGGCCAGCAACTGCAAACTCTCCGAAGCGGTTAACAGAGAGTGGCGCCGTCCACCCACGAGAGCGAAATAGCGAAATTGCTATGCCGAGAACGTGCGATTTCAGAATACTGCATTGCCTGAAAACAGGGGGTTTTTTCTCCGCAGGAAAGAATCCACATCTCTCGACTTTCTGTAACGTCCTCTCTGAAAGCACAACGTGTGTCGCTCCTGGAACTTCTAGCTGCCTTATTAGAGGGGCTTTTCCCTTCCACTCTGTTCTTCACAGAATGCTGAAGTGTAGCATCGGAAAAACAGAGAAAAACGAAATGTCCCTAGGAATAAACGGAAAAGCATAAGAATGAGAGAGAAGCGTAGTGCAGAATGCATGGACACAAGGAGAAGACAAGAACCGCTCCTTTGCGATGTGCGCAGAAGAAGCCGCTCGTCCGAGAAAAGCAGCCGGCTGAAGTCGCTCTTTCTCGGCATGCGAGAGAGACGAGACCGCTGCTGAAGGCACACAGCGGCATTCGGGGAGAACCGCGATTTCTCGGCCAGCAACTGCAAACTCTCCGAAGCGGTTAACAGAGAGTGGCGCCGTCCACCCACGAGAGCGAAATAGCGAAATTGCTATGCCGAGAACGTGCGATTTCAGAATACTGCATTGCCTGAAAACAGGGGTTTTTTTCTCCGCAGGAAAGAATCCACATCTCTCGACTTTCTGTAACGTCCTCTCTGAAAGCACAACGTGTGTCGCTCCTGGAACTTCTAGCTGCCTTATTAGAGGGGCTTTTCCCTTCCACTCTGTTCTTCACAGAATGCTGAAGTGTAGCATCGGAAAAACAGAGAAAAACGAAATGTCCCTAGGAATAAACGGAAAAGCATAAGAATGAGAGAGAAGCGTAGTGCAGAATGCATGGACACAAGGAGAAGACAAGAACCGCTCCTTTGCGATGTGCGCAGAAGAAGCCGCTCGTCCGAGAAAAGCAGCCGGCTGAAGTCGCTCTTTCTCGGCATGCGAGAGAGACGAGACCGCTGCTGAAGGCACACAGCGGCATTCGGGGAGAACCGCGATTTCTCGGCCAGCAACTGCAAACTCTCCGAAGCGGTTAACAGAGAGTGGCGCCGTCCACCCACGAGAGCGAAATAGCGAAATTGCTATGCCGAGAACGTGCGATTTCAGAATACTGCATTGCCTGAAAACAGGGGGTTTTTTCTCCGCAGGAAAGAATCCACATCTCTCGACTTTCTGTAACGTCCTCTCTGAAAGCACAACGTGTGTCGCTCCTGGAACTTCTAGCTGCCTTATTAGAGGGGCTTTTCCCTTCCACTCTGTTCTTCACAGAATGCTGAAGTGTAGCATCGGAAAAACAGAGAAAAACGAAATGTCCCTAGGAATAAACGGAAAAGCATAAGAATGAGAGAGAAGCGTAGTGCAGAATGCATGGACACAAGGAGAAGACAAGAACCGCTCCTTTGCGATGTGCGCAGAAGAAGCCGCTCGTCCGAGAAAAGCATCCGGCTGAAGTCGCTCTTTCTCGGCATGCGAGAGAGACGAGACCGCTGCTGAAGGCACAAAGCGGCATTCGGGGAGAAAAGCGATTTAACGGCCAGCAACTGCAAACTCTCCGAAGCGGTTCAACGCGAGAGCCGATTTAGACGTGCGTGAGCGAAATAACGGAACTGTGATGCCAAGAACGTGTGAATTCTGCATACTGCATTGCCTGAAAACAGGGGGTTTTTTCTCCGCAGGAAAGAATCCACATCTCTCGACTTTCTGTAACGTCCTCTCTGAAAGCACAACGTGTGTCGCTCCTGGAACTTCTAGCTGCCTTATTAGAGGGGCTTTTCCCTTCCACTCTGTTCTTCACAGAATGCTGAAGTGTAGCATCGGAAAAACAGAGAAAAACGAAATGTCCCTAGGAATAAATGGAAAGGCATAAGAATGAGAGAGAAGCGTAGTGCAGAATGCATGGACACAAGGAGAAGACAAGAACCGCTCCTTTGCGATGTGCGCAGAAGAAGCCGCTCGTCCGAGAAAAGCATCCGGCTGAAGTCGCTCTTTCTCGGCATGCGAGAGAGACGAGACCGCTGCTGAAGGCACACAGCGGCATTCGGGGAGAACCGCGATTTCTCGGCCAGCAACTGCAAACTCTCCGAAGCGGTTAACAGAGAGTGGCGCCGTCCACCCACGAGAGCGAAATAGCGAAATTGCTATGCCGAGAACGTGCGATTTCAGAATACTGCATTGCCTGAAAACAGGTGGTTTTTTCTCCGCAGGAAAGAATCCACATCTCTCGACTTTCTGTAACGTCCTCTCTGAAAGCACAACGTGTGTCGCTCCTGGAACTTCTAGCTGCCTTATTAGAGGGGCTTTTCCCTTCCACTCTGTTCTTCACAGAATGCTGAAGTGTAGCATCGGAAAAACAGAGAAAAACGAAATGTCCCTAGGAATAAACGGAAAGGCATAAGAATGAGAGAGAAGCGTAGTGCAGAATGCATGGACACAAGGAGAAGACAAGAACCGCTCCTTTGCGATGTGCGCAGAAGAAGCCGCTCGTCCGAGAAAAGCATCCGGCTGAAGTCGCTCTTTCTCGGCATGCGAGAGAGACGAGACCGCTGCTGAAGGCACACAGCGGCATTCGGGGAGAACCGCGATTTCTCGGCCAGCAACTGCAAACTCTCCGAAGCGGTTAACTGAGAGTGGCGCCGTCCACCCACGAGAGCGAAATAGCGAAATTGCTATGCCGAGAACGTGCGATTTCAGAATACTGCATTGCCTGAAAACAGGGGGTTTTTTCTCCGCAGGAAAGAATCCACATCTCTCGACTTTCTGTAACGTCCTCTCTGAAAGCACAACGTGTGTCGCTCCTGGAACTTCTAGCTGCCTTATTAGAGGGGCTTTTCCCTTCCACTCTGTTCTTCACAGAATGCTGAAGTGTAGCATCGGAAAAACAGAGAAAAACGAAATGTCCCTAGGAATAAACGGAAAGGCATAAGAATGAGAGAGAAGCGTAGTGCAGAATGCATGGACACAAGGAGAAGACAAGAACCGCTCCTTTGCGATGTGCGCAGAAGAAGCCGCTCGTCCGAGAAAAGCATCCGGCTGAAGTCGCTCTTTCTCGGCATGCGAGAGAGACGAGACCGCTGCTGAAGGCACAAAGCGGCATTCGGGGAGAAAAGCGATTTAACGGCCAGCAACTGCAAACTCTCCGAAGCGGTTCAACGCGAGAGCCGATTTAGACGTGCGTGAGCGAAATAACGGAACTGTGATGCCAAGAACGTGTGAATTCTGCATACTGCATTGCCTGAAAACAGGGGGTTTTTTCTCCGCAGGAAAGAATCCACATCTCTCGACTTTCTGTAACGTCCTCTCTGAAAGCACAACGTGTGTCGCTCCTGGAACTTCTAGCTGCCTTATTAGAGGGGCTTTTCCCTTCCACTCTGTTCTTCACAGAATGCTGAAGTGTAGCATCGGAAAAACAGAGAAAAACGAAATGTCCCTAGGAATAAATGGAAAGGCATAAGAATGAGAGAGAAGCGTAGTGCAGAATGCATGGACACAAGGAGAAGACAAGAACCGCTCCTTTGCGATGTGCGCAGAAGAAGCCGCTCGTCCGAGAAAAGCATCCGGCTGAAGTCGCTCTTTCTCGGCATGCGAGAGAGACGAGACCGCTGCTGAAGGCACACAGCGGCATTCGGGGAGAACCGCGATTTCTCGGCCAGCAACTGCAAACTCTCCGAAGCGGTTAACAGAGAGTGGCGCCGTCCACCCACGAGAGCGAAATAGCGAAATTGCTATGCCGAGAACGTGCGATTTCAGAATACTGCATTGCCTGAAAACAGGTGGTTTTTTCTCCGCAGGAAAGAATCCACATCTCTCGACTTTCTGTAACGTCCTCTCTGAAAGCACAACGTGTGTCGCTCCTGGAACTTCTAGCTGCCTTATTAGAGGGGCTTTTCCCTTCCACTCTGTTCTTCACAGAATGCTGAAGTGTAGCATCGGAAAAACAGAGAAAAACGAAATGTCCCTAGGAATAAACGGAAAGGCATAAGAATGAGAGAGAAGCGTAGTGCAGAATGCATGGACACAAGGAGAAGACAAGAACCGCTCCTTTGCGATGTGCGCAGAAGAAGCCGCTCGTCCGAGAAAAGCATCCGGCTGAAGTCGCTCTTTCTCGGCATGCGAGAGAGACGAGACCGCTGCTGAAGGCACACAGCGGCATTCGGGGAGAACCGCGATTTCTCGGCCAGCAACTGCAAACTCTCCGAAGCGGTTAACTGAGAGTGGCGCCGTCCACCCACGAGAGCGAAATAGCGAAATTGCTATGCCGAGAACGTGCGATTTCAGAATACTGCATTGCCTGAAAACAGGGGGTTTTTTCTCCGCAGGAAAGAATCCACATCTCTCGACTTTCTGTAACGTCCTCTCTGAAAGCACAACGTGTGTCGCTCCTGGAACTTCTAGCTGCCTTATTAGAGGGGCTTTTCCCTTCCACTCTGTTCTTCACAGAATGCTGAAGTGTAGCATCGGAAAAACAGAGAAAAACGAAATGTCCCTAGGAATAAACGGAAAGGCATAAGAATGAGAGAGAAGCGTAGTGCAGAATGCATGGACACAAGGAGAAGACAAGAACCGCTCCTTTGCGATGTGCGCAGAAGAAGCCGCTCGTCCGAGAAAAGCATCCGGCTGAAGTCGCTCTTTCTCGGCATGCGAGAGAGACGAGACCGCTGCTGAAGGCACACAGCGGCATTCGGGGAGAACCGCGATTTCTCGGCCAGCAACTGCAAACTCTCCGAAGCGGTTAACAGAGAGTGGCGCCGTCCACCCACGAGAGCGAAATAGCGAAATTGCTATGCCGAGAACGTGCGATTTCAGAATACTGCATTGCCTGAAAACAGGGGTTTTTTTCTCCGCAGGAAAGAATCCACATCTCTCGACTTTCTGTAACGTCCTCTCTGAAAGCACAACGTGTGTCGCTCCTGGAACTTCTAGCTGCCTTATTAGAGGGGCTTTTCCCTTCCACTCTGTTCTTCACAGAATGCTGAAGTGTAGCATCGGAAAAACAGAGAAAAACGAAATGTCCCTAGGAATAAACGGAAAGGCATAAGAATGAGAGAGAAGCGTAGTGCAGAATGCATGGACACAAGGAGAAGACAAGAACCGCTCCTTTGCGATGTGCGCAGAAGAAGCCGCTCGTCCGAGAAAAGCAGCCGGCTGAAGTCGCTCTTTCTCGGCATGCGAGAGAGACGAGACCGCTGCTGAAGGCACACAGCGGCATTCGGGGAGAAGGGCGATTTAACGGCCAGCAACTGCAAACTCTCCGAAGCGGTTAACAGAGAGTGGCGCCGTCCACCCACGAGAGCGAAATAGCGAAATTGCTATGCCGAGAACGTGCGATTTCAGAATACTGCATTGCCTGAAAACAGGGGGTTTTTTCTCCGCAGGAAAGAATCCACATCTCTCGACTTTCTGTAACGTCCTCTCTGAAAGCACAACGTGTGTCGCTCCTGGAACTTCTAGCTGCCTTATTAGAGGGGCTTTTCCCTTCCACTCTGTTCTTCACAGAATGCTGAAGTGTAGCATCGGAAAAACAGAGAAAAACGAAATGTCCCTAGGAATAAAAGGAAAGGCATAAGAATGAGAGAGAAGCGTAGTGCAGAATGCATGGACACAAGGAGAAGACAAGAACCGCTCCTTTGCGATGTGCGCAGAAGAAGCCGCTCGTCCGAGAAAAGCATCCGGCTGAAGTCGCTCTTTCTCGGCATGCGAGAGAGACGAGACCGCTGCTGAAGGCACACAGCGGCATTCGGGGAGAACCGCGATTTCTCGGCCAGCAACTGCAAACTCTCCGAAGCGGTTAACAGAGAGTGGCGCCGTCCACCCACGAGAGCGAAATAGCGAAATTGCTATGCCGAGAACGTGCGATTTCAGAATACTGCATTGCCTGAAAACAGGGGGTTTTTTCTCCGCAGGAAAGAATCCACATCTCTCGACTTTCTGTAACGTCCTCTCTGAAAGCACAACGTGTGTCGCTCCTGGAACTTCTAGCTGCCTTATTAGAGGGGCTTTTCCCTTCCACTCTGTTCTTCACAGAATGCTGAAGTGTAGCATCGGAAAAACAGAGAAAAACGAAATGTCCCTAGGAATAAACGGAAAAGCATAAGAATGAGAGAGAAGCGTAGTGCAGAATGCATGGACACAAGGAGAAGACAAGAACCGCTCCTTTGCGATGTGCGCAGAAGAAGCCGCTCGTCCGAGAAAAGCATCCGGCTGAAGTCGCTCTTTCTCGGCATGCGAGAGAGACGAGACCGCTGCTGAAGGCACAAAGCGGCATTCGGGGAGAAAAGCGATTTAACGGCCAGCAACTGCAAACTCTCCGAAGCGGTTCAACGCGAGAGCCGATTTAGACGTGCGTGAGCGAAATAACGGAACTGTGATGCCAAGAACGTGTGAATTCTGCATACTGCATTGCCTGAAAACAGGGGGTTTTTTCTCCGCAGGAAAGAATCCACATCTCTCGACTTTCTGTAACGTCCTCTCTGAAAGCACAACGTGTGTCGCTCCTGGAACTTCTAGCTGCCTTATTAGAGGGGCTTTTCCCTTCCACTCTGTTCTTCACAGAATGCTGAAGTGTAGCATCGGAAAAACAGAGAAAAACGAAATGTCCCTAGGAATAAATGGAAAGGCATAAGAATGAGAGAGAAGCGTAGTGCAGAATGCATGGACACAAGGAGAAGACAAGAACCGCTCCTTTGCGATGTGCGCAGAAGAAGCCGCTCGTCCGAGAAAAGCATCCGGCTGAAGTCGCTCTTTCTCGGCATGCGAGAGAGACGAGACCGCTGCTGAAGGCACACAGCGGCATTCGGGGAGAACCGCGATTTCTCGGCCAGCAACTGCAAACTCTCCGAAGCGGTTAACAGAGAGTGGCGCCGTCCACCCACGAGAGCGAAATAGCGAAATTGCTATGCCGAGAACGTGCGATTTCAGAATACTGCATTGCCTGAAAACAGGTGGTTTTTTCTCCGCAGGAAAGAATCCACATCTCTCGACTTTCTGTAACGTCCTCTCTGAAAGCACAACGTGTGTCGCTCCTGGAACTTCTAGCTGCCTTATTAGAGGGGCTTTTCCCTTCCACTCTGTTCTTCACAGAATGCTGAAGTGTAGCATCGGAAAAACAGAGAAAAACGAAATGTCCCTAGGAATAAACGGAAAGGCATAAGAATGAGAGAGAAGCGTAGTGCAGAATGCATGGACACAAGGAGAAGACAAGAACCGCTCCTTTGCGATGTGCGCAGAAGAAGCCGCTCGTCCGAGAAAAGCATCCGGCTGAAGTCGCTCTTTCTCGGCATGCGAGAGAGACGAGACCGCTGCTGAAGGCACACAGCGGCATTCGGGGAGAACCGCGATTTCTCGGCCAGCAACTGCAAACTCTCCGAAGCGGTTAACTGAGAGTGGCGCCGTCCACCCACGAGAGCGAAATAGCGAAATTGCTATGCCGAGAACGTGCGATTTCAGAATACTGCATTGCCTGAAAACAGGGGGTTTTTTCTCCGCAGGAAAGAATCCACATCTCTCGACTTTCTGTAACGTCCTCTCTGAAAGCACAACGTGTGTCGCTCCTGGAACTTCTAGCTGCCTTATTAGAGGGGCTTTTCCCTTCCACTCTGTTCTTCACAGAATGCTGAAGTGTAGCATCGGAAAAACAGAGAAAAACGAAATGTCCCTAGGAATAAACGGAAAGGCATAAGAATGAGAGAGAAGCGTAGTGCAGAATGCATGGACACAAGGAGAAGACAAGAACCGCTCCTTTGCGATGTGCGCAGAAGAAGCCGCTCGTCCGAGAAAAGCATCCGGCTGAAGTCGCTCTTTCTCGGCATGCGAGAGAGACGAGACCGCTGCTGAAGGCACACAGCGGCATTCGGGGAGAACCGCGATTTCTCGGCCAGCAACTGCAAACTCTCCGAAGCGGTTAACAGAGAGTGGCGCCGTCCACCCACGAGAGCGAAATAGCGAAATTGCTATGCCGAGAACGTGCGATTTCAGAATACTGCATTGCCTGAAAACAGGGGTTTTTTTCTCCGCAGGAAAGAATCCACATCTCTCGACTTTCTGTAACGTCCTCTCTGAAAGCACAACGTGTGTCGCTCCTGGAACTTCTAGCTGCCTTATTAGAGGGGCTTTTCCCTTCCACTCTGTTCTTCACAGAATGCTGAAGTGTAGCATCGGAAAAACAGAGAAAAACGAAATGTCCCTAGGAATAAACGGAAAGGCATAAGAATGAGAGAGAAGCGTAGTGCAGAATGCATGGACACAAGGAGAAGACAAGAACCGCTCCTTTGCGATGTGCGCAGAAGAAGCCGCTCGTCCGAGAAAAGCAGCCGGCTGAAGTCGCTCTTTCTCGGCATGCGAGAGAGACGAGACCGCTGCTGAAGGCACACAGCGGCATTCGGGGAGAAGGGCGATTTAACGGCCAGCAACTGCAAACTCTCCGAAGCGGTTAACAGAGAGTGGCGCCGTCCACCCACGAGAGCGAAATAGCGAAATTGCTATGCCGAGAACGTGCGATTTCAGAATACTGCATTGCCTGAAAACAGGGGGTTTTTTCTCCGCAGGAAAGAATCCACATCTCTCGACTTTCTGTAACGTCCTCTCTGAAAGCACAACGTGTGTCGCTCCTGGAACTTCTAGCTGCCTTATTAGAGGGGCTTTTCCCTTCCACTCTGTTCTTCACAGAATGCTGAAGTGTAGCATCGGAAAAACAGAGAAAAACGAAATGTCCCTAGGAATAAAAGGAAAGGCATAAGAATGAGAGAGAAGCGTAGTGCAGAATGCATGGACACAAGGAGAAGACAAGAACCGCTCCTTTGCGATGTGCGCAGAAGAAGCCGCTCGTCCGAGAAAAGCATCCGGCTGAAGTCGCTCTTTCTCGGCATGCGAGAGAGACGAGACCGCTGCTGAAGGCACACAGCGGCATTCGGGGAGAACCGCGATTTCTCGGCCAGCAACTGCAAACTCTCCGAAGCGGTTAACAGAGAGTGGCGCCGTCCACCCACGAGAGCGAAATAGCGAAATTGCTATGCCGAGAACGTGCGATTTCAGAATACTGCATTTCCTGAAAACAGGGGGTTTTTTCTCCGCAGGAAAGAATCCACATCTCTCGACTTTCTGTAACGTCCTCTCTGAAAGCACAACGTGTGTCGCTCCTGGAACTTCTAGCTGCCTTATTAGAGGGGCTTTTCCCTTCCACTCTGTTCTTCACAGAATGCTGAAGTGTAGCATCGGAAAAACAGAGAAAAACGAAATGTCCCTAGGAATAAACGGAAAGGCATAAGAATGAGAGAGAAGCGTAGTGCAGAATGCATGGACACAAGGAGAAGACAAGAACCGCTCCTTTGCGATGTGCGCAGAAGAAGCCGCTCGTCCGAGAAAAGCATCCGGCTGAAGTCGCTCTTTCTCGGCATGCGAGAGAGACGAGACCGCTGCTGAAGGCACACAGCGGCATTCGGGGAGAACCGCGATTTCTCGGCCAGCAACTGCAAACTCTCCGAAGCGGTTAACAGAGAGTGGCGCCGTCCACCCACGAGAGCGAAATAGCGAAATTGCTATGCCGAGAACGTGCGATTTCAGAATACTGCATTGCCTGAAAACAGGGGTTTTTTTCTCCGCAGGAAAGAATCCACATCTCTCGACTTTCTGTAACGTCCTCTCTGAAAGCACAACGTGTGTCGCTCCTGGAACTTCTAGCTGCCTTATTAGAGGGGCTTTTCCCTTCCACTCTGTTCTTCACAGAATGCTGAAGTGTAGCATCGGAAAAACAGAGAAAAACGAAATGTCCCTAGGAATAAACGGAAAGGCATAAGAATGAGAGAGAAGCGTAGTGCAGAATGCATGGACACAAGGAGAAGACAAGAACCGCTCCTTTGCGATGTGCGCAGAAGAAGCCGCTCGTCCGAGAAAAGCAGCCGGCTGAAGTCGCTCTTTCTCGGCATGCGAGAGAGACGAGACCGCTGCTGAAGGCACACAGCGGCATTCGGGGAGAAGGGCGATTTAACGGCCAGCAACTGCAAACTCTCCGAAGCGGTTAACAGAGAGTGGCGCCGTCCACCCACGAGAGCGAAATAGCGAAATTGCTATGCCGAGAACGTGCGATTTCAGAATACTGCATTGCCTGAAAACAGGGGGTTTTTTCTCCGCAGGAAAGAATCCACATCTCTCGACTTTCTGTAACGTCCTCTCTGAAAGCACAACGTGTGTCGCTCCTGGAACTTCTAGCTGCCTTATTAGAGGGGCTTTTCCCTTCCACTCTGTTCTTCACAGAATGCTGAAGTGTAGCATCGGAAAAACAGAGAAAAACGAAATGTCCCTAGGAATAAAAGGAAAGGCATAAGAATGAGAGAGAAGCGTAGTGCAGAATGCATGGACACAAGGAGAAGACAAGAACCGCTCCTTTGCGATGTGCGCAGAAGAAGCCGCTCGTCCGAGAAAAGCATCCGGCTGAAGTCGCTCTTTCTCGGCATGCGAGAGAGACGAGACCGCTGCTGAAGGCACACAGCGGCATTCGGGGAGAACCGCGATTTCTCGGCCAGCAACTGCAAACTCTCCGAAGCGGTTAACAGAGAGTGGCGCCGTCCACCCACGAGAGCGAAATAGCGAAATTGCTATGCCGAGAACGTGCGATTTCAGAATACTGCATTGCCTGAAAACAGGGGGTTTTTTCTCCGCAGGAAAGAATCCACATCTCTCGACTTTCTGTAACGTCCTCTCTGAAAGCACAACGTGTGTCGCTCCTGGAACTTCTAGCTGCCTTATTAGAGGGGCTTTTCCCTTCCACTCTGTTCTTCACAGAATGCTGAAGTGTAGCATCGGAAAAACAGAGAAAAACGAAATGTCCCTAGGAATAAACGGAAAAGCATAAGAATGAGAGAGAAGCGTAGTGCAGAATGCATGGACACAAGGAGAAGACAAGAACCGCTCCTTTGCGATGTGCGCAGAAGAAGCCGCTCGTCCGAGAAAAGCAGCCGGCTGAAGTCGCTCTTTCTCGGCATGCGAGAGAGACGAGACCGCTGCTGAAGGCACACAGCGGCATTCGGGGAGAACCGCGATTTCTCGGCCAGCAACTGCAAACTCTCCGAAGCGGTTAACAGAGAGTGGCGCCGTCCACCCACGAGAGCGAAATAGCGAAATTGCTATGCCGAGAACGTGCGATTTCAGAATACTGCATTGCCTGAAAACAGGGGGTTTTTTCTCCGCAGGAAAGAATCCACATCTCTCGACTTTCTGTAACGTCCTCTCTGAAAGCACAACGTGTGTCGCTCCTGGAACTTCTAGCTGCCTTATTAGAGGGGCTTTTCCCTTCCACTCTGTTCTTCACAGAATGCTGAAGTGTAGCATCGGAAAAACAGAGAAAAACGAAATGTCCCTAGGAATAAACGGAAAAGCATAAGAATGAGAGAGAAGCGTAGTGCAGAATGCATGGACACAAGGAGAAGACAAGAACCGCTCCTTTGCGATGTGCGCAGAAGAAGCCGCTCGTCCGAGAAAAGCAGCCGGCTGAAGTCGCTCTTTCTCGGCATGCGAGAGAGACGAGACCGCTGCTGAAGGCACACAGCGGCATTCGGGGAGAACCGCGATTTCTCGGCCAGCAACTGCAAACTCTCCGAAGCGGTTAACAGAGAGTGGCGCCGTCCACCCACGAGAGCGAAATAGCGAAATTGCTATGCCGAGAACGTGCGATTTCAGAATACTGCATTGCCTGAAAACAGGGGGTTTTTTCTCCGCAGGAAAGAATCCACATCTCTCGACTTTCTGTAACGTCCTCTCTGAAAGCACAACGTGTGTCGCTCCTGGAACTTCTAGCTGCCTTATTAGAGGGGCTTTTCCCTTCCACTCTGTTCTTCACAGAATGCTGAAGTGTAGCATCGGAAAAACAGAGAAAAACGAAATGTCCCTAGGAATAAACGGAAAGGCATAAGAATGAGAGAGAAGCGTAGTGCAGAATGCATGGACACAAGGAGAAGACAAGAACCGCTCCTTTGCGATGTGCGCAGAAGAAGCCGCTCGTCCGAGAAAAGCATCCGGCTGAAGTCGCTCTTTCTCGGCATGCGAGAGAGACGAGACCGCTGCTGAAGGCACACAGCGGCATTCGGGGAGAACCGCGATTTCTCGGCCAGCAACTGCAAACTCTCCGAAGCGGTTAACAGAGAGTGGCGCCGTCCACCCACGAGAGCGAAATAGCGAAATTGCTATGCCGAGAACGTGCGATTTCAGAATACTGCATTGCCTGAAAACAGGGGGTTTTTTCTCCGCAGGAAAGAATCCACATCTCTCGACTTTCTGTAACGTCCTCTCTGAAAGCACAACGTGTGTCGCTCCTGGAACTTCTAGCTGCCTTATTAGAGGGGCTTTTCCCTTCCACTCTGTTCTTCACAGAATGCTGAAGTGTAGCATCGGAAAAACAGAGAAAAACGAAATGTCCCTAGGAATAAACGGAAAGGCATAAGAATGAGAGAGAAGCGTAGTGCAGAATGCATGGACACAAGGAGAAGACAAGAACCGCTCCTTTGCGATGTGCGCAGAAGAAGCCGCTCGTCCGAGAAAAGCATCCGGCTGAAGTCGCTCTTTCTCGGCATGCGAGAGAGACGAGACCGCTGCTGAAGGCACACAGCGGCATTCGGGGAGAACCGCGATTTCTCGGCCAGCAACTGCAAACTCTCCGAAGCGGTTAACAGAGAGTGGCGCCGTCCACCCACGAGAGCGAAATAGCGAAATTGCTATGCCGAGAACGTGCGATTTCAGAATACTGCATTGCCTGAAAACAGGGGGTTTTTTCTCCGCAGGAAAGAATCCACATCTCTCGACTTTCTGTAACGTCCTCTCTGAAAGCACAACGTGTGTCGCTCCTGGAACTTCTAGCTGCCTTATTAGAGGGGCTTTTCCCTTCCACTCTGTTCTTCACAGAATGCTGAAGTGTAGCATCGGAAAAACAGAGAAAAACGAAATGTCCCTAGGAATAAACGGAAAAGCATAAGAATGAGAGAGAAGCGTAGTGCAGAATGCATGGACACAAGGAGAAGACAAGAACCGCTCCTTTGCGATGTGCGCAGAAGAAGCCGCTCGTCCGAGAAAAGCAGCCGGCTGAAGTCGCTCTTTCTCGGCATGCGAGAGAGACGAGACCGCTGCTGAAGGCACACAGCGGCATTCGGGGAGAACCGCGATTTCTCGGCCAGCAACTGCAAACTCTCCGAAGCGGTTAACTGAGAGTGGCGCCGTCCACCCACGAGAGCGAAATAGCGAAATTGCTATGCCGAGAACGTGCGATTTCAGAATACTGCATTGCCTGAAAACAGGGGGTTTTTTCTCCGCAGGAAAGAATCCACATCTCTCGACTTTCTGTAACGTCCTCTCTGAAAGCACAACGTGTGTCGCTCCTGGAACTTCTAGCTGCCTTATTAGAGGGGCTTTTCCCTTCCACTCTGTTCTTCACAGAATGCTGAAGTGTAGCATCGGAAAAACAGAGAAAAACGAAATGTCCCTAGGAATAAACGGAAAGGCATAAGAATGAGAGAGAAGCGTAGTGCAGAATGCATGGACACAAGGAGAAGACAAGAACCGCTCCTTTGCGATGTGCGCAGAAGAAGCCGCTCGTCCGAGAAAAGCATCCGGCTGAAGTCGCTCTTTCTCGGCATGCGAGAGAGACGAGACCGCTGCTGAAGGCACACAGCGGCATTCGGGGAGAACCGCGATTTCTCGGCCAGCAACTGCAAACTCTCCGAAGCGGTTAACAGAGAGTGGCGCCGTCCACCCACGAGAGCGAAATAGCGAAATTGCTATGCCGAGAACGTGCGATTTCAGAATACTGCATTGCCTGAAAACAGGGGGTTTTTTCTCCGCAGGAAAGAATCCACATCTCTCGACTTTCTGTAACGTCCTCTCTGAAAGCACAACGTGTGTCGCTCCTGGAACTTCTAGCTGCCTTATTAGAGGGGCTTTTCCCTTCCACTCTGTTCTTCACAGAATGCTGAAGTGTAGCATCGGAAAAACAGAGAAAAACGAAATGTCCCTAGGAATAAACGGAAAAGCATAAGAATGAGAGAGAAGCGTAGTGCAGAATGCATGGACACAAGGAGAAGACAAGAACCGCTCCTTTGCGATGTGCGCAGAAGAAGCCGCTCGTCCGAGAAAAGCAGCCGGCTGAAGTCGCTCTTTCTCGGCATGCGAGAGAGACGAGACCGCTGCTGAAGGCACACAGCGGCATTCGGGGAGAACCGCGATTTCTCGGCCAGCAACTGCAAACTCTCCGAAGCGGTTAACTGAGAGTGGCGCCGTCCACCCACGAGAGCGAAATAGCGAAATTGCTATGCCGAGAACGTGCGATTTCAGAATACTGCATTGCCTGAAAACAGGGGGTTTTTTCTCCGCAGGAAAGAATCCACATCTCTCGACTTTCTGTAACGTCCTCTCTGAAAGCACAACGTGTGTCGCTCCTGGAACTTCTAGCTGCCTTATTAGAGGGGCTTTTCCCTTCCACTCTGTTCTTCACAGAATGCTGAAGTGTAGCATCGGAAAAACAGAGAAAAACGAAATGTCCCTAGGAATAAACGGAAAGGCATAAGAATGAGAGAGAAGCGTAGTGCAGAATGCATGGACACAAGGAGAAGACAAGAACCGCTCCTTTGCGATGTGCGCAGAAGAAGCCGCTCGTCCGAGAAAAGCATCCGGCTGAAGTCGCTCTTTCTCGGCATGCGAGAGAGACGAGACCGCTGCTGAAGGCACACAGCGGCATTCGGGGAGAACCGCGATTTCTCGGCCAGCAACTGCAAACTCTCCGAAGCGGTTAACAGAGAGTGGCGCCGTCCACCCACGAGAGCGAAATAGCGAAATTGCTATGCCGAGAACGTGCGATTTCAGAATACTGCATTGCCTGAAAACAGGGGGTTTTTTCTCCGCAGGAAAGAATCCACATCTCTCGACTTTCTGTAACGTCCTCTCTGAAAGCACAACGTGTGTCGCTCCTGGAACTTCTAGCTGCCTTATTAGAGGGGCTTTTCCCTTCCACTCTGTTCTTCACAGAATGCTGAAGTGTAGCATCGGAAAAACAGAGAAAAACGAAATGTCCCTAGGAATAAACGGAAAAGCATAAGAATGAGAGAGAAGCGTAGTGCAGAATGCATGGACACAAGGAGAAGACAAGAACCGCTCCTTTGCGATGTGCGCAGAAGAAGCCGCTCGTCCGAGAAAAGCAGCCGGCTGAAGTCGCTCTTTCTCGGCATGCGAGAGAGACGAGACCGCTGCTGAAGGCACACAGCGGCATTCGGGGAGAACCGCGATTTCTCGGCCAGCAACTGCAAACTCTCCGAAGCGGTTAACAGAGAGTGGCGCCGTCCACCCACGAGAGCGAAATAGCGAAATTGCTATGCCGAGAACGTGCGATTTCAGAATACTGCATTGCCTGAAAACAGGGGGTTTTTTCTCCGCAGGAAAGAATCCACATCTCTCGACTTTCTGTAACGTCCTCTCTGAAAGCACAACGTGTGTCGCTCCTGGAACTTCTAGCTGCCTTATTAGAGGGGCTTTTCCCTTCCACTCTGTTCTTCACAGAATGCTGAAGTGTAGCATCGGAAAAACAGAGAAAAACGAAATGTCCCTAGGAATAAACGGAAAAGCATAAGAATGAGAGAGAAGCGTAGTGCAGAATGCATGGACACAAGGAGAAGACAAGAACCGCTCCTTTGCGATGTGCGCAGAAGAAGCCGCTCGTCCGAGAAAAGCAGCCGGCTGAAGTCGCTCTTTCTCGGCATGCGAGAGAGACGAGACCGCTGCTGAAGGCACACAGCGGCATTCGGGGAGAACCGCGATTTCTCGGCCAGCAACTGCAAACTCTCCGAAGCGGTTAACAGAGAGTGGCGCCGTCCACCCACGAGAGCGAAATAGCGAAATTGCTATGCCGAGAACGTGCGATTTCAGAATACTGCATTGCCTGAAAACAGGGGGTTTTTTCTCCGCAGGAAAGAATCCACATCTCTCGACTTT
Organism: Phasianus colchicus; assembly: GCF_987193195.1. NCBI lineage: Eukaryota > Metazoa > Chordata > Aves > Galliformes > Phasianidae > Phasianus > Phasianus colchicus. Next base: position 113,755 of record NW_028325250.1, on the reverse strand, counting down.
CTGTAACGTCCTCTCTGAAAGCACAACGTGTGTCGCTCCTGGAACTTCTAGCTGCCTTATTAGAGGGGCTTTTCCCTTCCACTCTGTTCTTCACAGAATGCTGAAGTGTAGCATCGGAAAAACAGAGAAAAACGAAATGTCCCTAGGAATAAACGGAAAGGCATAAGAATGAGAGAGAAGCGTAGTGCAGAATGCATGGACACAAGGAGAAGACAAGAACCGCTCCTTTGCGATGTGCGCAGAAGAAGCCGCTCGTCCGAGAAAAGCATCCGGCTGAAGTCGCTCTTTCTCGGCATGCGAGAGAGACGAGACCGCTGCTGAAGGCACACAGCGGCATTCGGGGAGAACCGCGATTTCTCGGCCAGCAACTGCAAACTCTCCGAAGCGGTTAACAGAGAGTGGCGCCGTCCACCCACGAGAGCGAAATAGCGAAATTGCTATGCCGAGAACGTGCGATTTCAGAATACTGCATTGCCTGAAAACAGGGGGTTTTTTCTCCGCAGGAAAGAATCCACATCTCTCGACTTTCTGTAACGTCCTCTCTGAAAGCACAACGTGTGTCGCTCCTGGAACTTCTAGCTGCCTTATTAGAGGGGCTTTTCCCTTCCACTCTGTTCTTCACAGAATGCTGAAGTGTAGCATCGGAAAAACAGAGAAAAACGAAATGTCCCTAGGAATAAACGGAAAGGCATAAGAATGAGAGAGAAGCGTAGTGCAGAATGCATGGACACAAGGAGAAGACAAGAACCGCTCCTTTGCGATGTGCGCAGAAGAAGCCGCTCGTCCGAGAAAAGCATCCGGCTGAAGTCGCTCTTTCTCGGCATGCGAGAGAGACGAGACCGCTGCTGAAGGCACACAGCGGCATTCGGGGAGAACCGCGATTTCTCGGCCAGCAACTGCAAACTCTCCGAAGCGGTTAACAGAGAGTGGCGCCGTCCACCCACGAGAGCGAAATAGCGAAATTGCTATGCCGAGAACGTGCGATTTCAGAATACTGCATTGCCTGAAAACAGGGGGTTTTTTCTCCGCAGGAAAGAATCCACATCTCTCGACTTTCTGTAACGTCCTCTCTGAAAGCACAACGTGTGTCGCTCCTGGAACTTCTAGCTGCCTTATTAGAGGGGCTTTTCCCTTCCACTCTGTTCTTCACAGAATGCTGAAGTGTAGCATCGGAAAAACAGAGAAAAACGAAATGTCCCTAGGAATAAACGGAAAAGCATAAGAATGAGAGAGAAGCGTAGTGCAGAATGCATGGACACAAGGAGAAGACAAGAACCGCTCCTTTGCGATGTGCGCAGAAGAAGCCGCTCGTCCGAGAAAAGCAGCCGGCTGAAGTCGCTCTTTCTCGGCATGCGAGAGAGACGAGACCGCTGCTGAAGGCACACAGCGGCATTCGGGGAGAACCGCGATTTCTCGGCCAGCAACTGCAAACTCTCCGAAGCGGTTAACTGAGAGTGGCGCCGTCCACCCACGAGAGCGAAATAGCGAAATTGCTATGCCGAGAACGTGCGATTTCAGAATACTGCATTGCCTGAAAACAGGGGGTTTTTTCTCCGCAGGAAAGAATCCACATCTCTCGACTTTCTGTAACGTCCTCTCTGAAAGCACAACGTGTGTCGCTCCTGGAACTTCTAGCTGCCTTATTAGAGGGGCTTTTCCCTTCCACTCTGTTCTTCACAGAATGCTGAAGTGTAGCATCGGAAAAACAGAGAAAAACGAAATGTCCCTAGGAATAAACGGAAAGGCATAAGAATGAGAGAGAAGCGTAGTGCAGAATGCATGGACACAAGGAGAAGACAAGAACCGCTCCTTTGCGATGTGCGCAGAAGAAGCCGCTCGTCCGAGAAAAGCATCCGGCTGAAGTCGCTCTTTCTCGGCATGCGAGAGAGACGAGACCGCTGCTGAAGGCACACAGCGGCATTCGGGGAGAACCGCGATTTCTCGGCCAGCAACTGCAAACTCTCCGAAGCGGTTAACAGAGAGTGGCGCCGTCCACCCACGAGAGCGAAATAGCGAAATTGCTATGCCGAGAACGTGCGATTTCAGAATACTGCATTGCCTGAAAACAGGGGGTTTTTTCTCCGCAGGAAAGAATCCACATCTCTCGACTTTCTGTAACGTCCTCTCTGAAAGCACAACGTGTGTCGCTCCTGGAACTTCTAGCTGCCTTATTAGAGGGGCTTTTCCCTTCCACTCTGTTCTTCACAGAATGCTGAAGTGTAGCATCGGAAAAACAGAGAAAAACGAAATGTCCCTAGGAATAAACGGAAAGGCATAAGAATGAGAGAGAAGCGTAGTGCAGAATGCATGGACACAAGGAGAAGACAAGAACCGCTCCTTTGCGATGTGCGCAGAAGAAGCCGCTCGTCCGAGAAAAGCATCCGGCTGAAGTCGCTCTTTCTCGGCATGCGAGAGAGACGAGACCGCTGCTGAAGGCACACAGCGGCATTCGGGGAGAACCGCGATTTCTCGGCCAGCAACTGCAAACTCTCCGAAGCGGTTAACAGAGAGTGGCGCCGTCCACCCACGAGAGCGAAATAGCGAAATTGCTATGCCGAGAACGTGCGATTTCAGAATACTGCATTGCCTGAAAACAGGGGGTTTTTTCTCCGCAGGAAAGAATCCACATCTCTCGACTTTCTGTAACGTCCTCTCTGAAAGCACAACGTGTGTCGCTCCTGGAACTTCTAGCTGCCTTATTAGAGGGGCTTTTCCCTTCCACTCTGTTCTTCACAGAATGCTGAAGTGTAGCATCGGAAAAACAGAGAAAAACGAAATGTCCCTAGGAATAAACGGAAAGGCATAAGAATGAGAGAGAAGCGTAGTGCAGAATGCATGGACACAAGGAGAAGACAAGAACCGCTCCTTTGCGATGTGCGCAGAAGAAGCCGCTCGTCCGAGAAAAGCATCCGGCTGAAGTCGCTCTTTCTCGGCATGCGAGAGAGACGAGACCGCTGCTGAAGGCACACAGCGGCATTCGGGGAGAACCGCGATTTCTCGGCCAGCAACTGCAAACTCTCCGAAGCGGTTAACAGAGAGTGGCGCCGTCCACCCACGAGAGCGAAATAGCGAAATTGCTATGCCGAGAACGTGCGATTTCAGAATACTGCATTGCCTGAAAACAGGGGGTTTTTTCTCCGCAGGAAAGAATCCACATCTCTCGACTTTCTGTAACGTCCTCTCTGAAAGCACAACGTGTGTCGCTCCTGGAACTTCTAGCTGCCTTATTAGAGGGGCTTTTCCCTTCCACTCTGTTCTTCACAGAATGCTGAAGTGTAGCATCGGAAAAACAGAGAAAAACGAAATGTCCCTAGGAATAAACGGAAAGGCATAAGAATGAGAGAGAAGCGTAGTGCAGAATGCATGGACACAAGGAGAAGACAAGAACCGCTCCTTTGCGATGTGCGCAGAAGAAGCCGCTCGTCCGAGAAAAGCATCCGGCTGAAGTCGCTCTTTCTCGGCATGCGAGAGAGACGAGACCGCTGCTGAAGGCACACAGCGGCATTCGGGGAGAACCGCGATTTCTCGGCCAGCAACTGCAAACTCTCCGAAGCGGTTAACAGAGAGTGGCGCCGTCCACCCACGAGAGCGAAATAGCGAAATTGCTATGCCGAGAACGTGCGATTTCAGAATACTGCATTGCCTGAAAACAGGGGGTTTTTTCTCCGCAGGAAAGAATCCACATCTCTCGACTTTCTGTAACGTCCTCTCTGAAAGCACAACGTGTGTCGCTCCTGGAACTTCTAGCTGCCTTATTAGAGGGGCTTTTCCCTTCCACTCTGTTCTTCACAGAATGCTGAAGTGTAGCATCGGAAAAACAGAGAAAAACGAAATGTCCCTAGGAATAAACGGAAAGGCATAAGAATGAGAGAGAAGCGTAGTGCAGAATGCATGGACACAAGGAGAAGACAAGAACCGCTCCTTTGCGATGTGCGCAGAAGAAGCCGCTCGTCCGAGAAAAGCATCCGGCTGAAGTCGCTCTTTCTCGGCATGCGAGAGAGACGAGACCGCTGCTGAAGGCACACAGCGGCATTCGGGGAGAACCGCGATTTCTCGGCCAGCAACTGCAAACTCTCCGAAGCGGTTAACAGAGAGTGGCGCCGTCCACCCACGAGAGCGAAATAGCGAAATTGCTATGCCGAGAACGTGCGATTTCAGAATACTGCATTGCCTGAAAACAGGGGGTTTTTTCTCCGCAGGAAAGAATCCACATCTCTCGACTTTCTGTAACGTCCTCTCTGAAAGCACAACGTGTGTCGCTCCTGGAACTTCTAGCTGCCTTATTAGAGGGGCTTTTCCCTTCCACTCTGTTCTTCACAGAATGCTGAAGTGTAGCATCGGAAAAACAGAGAAAAACGAAATGTCCCTAGGAATAAACGGAAAAGCATAAGAATGAGAGAGAAGCGTAGTGCAGAATGCATGGACACAAGGAGAAGACAAGAACCGCTCCTTTGCGATGTGCGCAGAAGAAGCCGCTCGTCCGAGAAAAGCAGCCGGCTGAAGTCGCTCTTTCTCGGCATGCGAGAGAGACGAGACCGCTGCTGAAGGCACACAGCGGCATTCGGGGAGAACCGCGATTTCTCGGCCAGCAACTGCAAACTCTCCGAAGCGGTTAACAGAGAGTGGCGCCGTCCACCCACGAGAGCGAAATAGCGAAATTGCTATGCCGAGAACGTGCGATTTCAGAATACTGCATTGCCTGAAAACAGGGGGTTTTTTCTCCGCAGGAAAGAATCCACATCTCTCGACTTTCTGTAACGTCCTCTCTGAAAGCACAACGTGTGTCGCTCCTGGAACTTCTAGCTGCCTTATTAGAGGGGCTTTTCCCTTCCACTCTGTTCTTCACAGAATGCTGAAGTGTAGCATCGGAAAAACAGAGAAAAACGAAATGTCCCTAGGAATAAACGGAAAGGCATAAGAATGAGAGAGAAGCGTAGTGCAGAATGCATGGACACAAGGAGAAGACAAGAACCGCTCCTTTGCGATGTGCGCAGAAGAAGCCGCTCGTCCGAGAAAAGCATCCGGCTGAAGTCGCTCTTTCTCGGCATGCGAGAGAGACGAGACCGCTGCTGAAGGCACACAGCGGCATTCGGGGAGAACCGCGATTTCTCGGCCAGCAACTGCAAACTCTCCGAAGCGGTTAACAGAGAGTGGCGCCGTCCACCCACGAGAGCGAAATAGCGAAATTGCTATGCCGAGAACGTGCGATTTCAGAATACTGCATTGCCTGAAAACAGGGGGTTTTTTCTCCGCAGGAAAGAATCCACATCTCTCGACTTTCTGTAACGTCCTCTCTGAAAGCACAACGTGTGTCGCTCCTGGAACTTCTAGCTGCCTTATTAGAGGGGCTTTTCCCTTCCACTCTGTTCTTCACAGAATGCTGAAGTGTAGCATCGGAAAAACAGAGAAAAACGAAATGTCCCTAGGAATAAACGGAAAAGCATAAGAATGAGAGAGAAGCGTAGTGCAGAATGCATGGACACAAGGAGAAGACAAGAACCGCTCCTTTGCGATGTGCGCAGAAGAAGCCGCTCGTCCGAGAAAAGCAGCCGGCTGAAGTCGCTCTTTCTCGGCATGCGAGAGAGACGAGACCGCTGCTGAAGGCACACAGCGGCATTCGGGGAGAACCGCGATTTCTCGGCCAGCAACTGCAAACTCTCCGAAGCGGTTAACAGAGAGTGGCGCCGTCCACCCACGAGAGCGAAATAGCGAAATTGCTATGCCGAGAACGTGCGATTTCAGAATACTGCATTGCCTGAAAACAGGGGGTTTTTTCTCCGCAGGAAAGAATCCACATCTCTCGACTTTCTGTAACGTCCTCTCTGAAAGCACAACGTGTGTCGCTCCTGGAACTTCTAGCTGCCTTATTAGAGGGGCTTTTCCCTTCCACTCTGTTCTTCACAGAATGCTGAAGTGTAGCATCGGAAAAACAGAGAAAAACGAAATGTCCCTAGGAATAAACGGAAAAGCATAAGAATGAGAGAGAAGCGTAGTGCAGAATGCATGGACACAAGGAGAAGACAAGAACCGCTCCTTTGCGATGTGCGCAGAAGAAGCCGCTCGTCCGAGAAAAGCAGCCGGCTGAAGTCGCTCTTTCTCGGCATGCGAGAGAGACGAGACCGCTGCTGAAGGCACACAGCGGCATTCGGGGAGAACCGCGATTTCTCGGCCAGCAACTGCAAACTCTCCGAAGCGGTTAACAGAGAGTGGCGCCGTCCACCCACGAGAGCGAAATAGCGAAATTGCTATGCCGAGAACGTGCGATTTCAGAATACTGCATTGCCTGAAAACAGGGGGTTTTTTCTCCGCAGGAAAGAATCCACATCTCTCGACTTTCTGTAACGTCCTCTCTGAAAGCACAACGTGTGTCGCTCCTGGAACTTCTAGCTGCCTTATTAGAGGGGCTTTTCCCTTCCACTCTGTTCTTCACAGAATGCTGAAGTGTAGCATCGGAAAAACAGAGAAAAACGAAATGTCCCTAGGAATAAACGGAAAGGCATAAGAATGAGAGAGAAGCGTAGTGCAGAATGCATGGACACAAGGAGAAGACAAGAACCGCTCCTTTGCGATGTGCGCAGAAGAAGCCGCTCGTCCGAGAAAAGCATCCGGCTGAAGTCGCTCTTTCTCGGCATGCGAGAGAGACGAGACCGCTGCTGAAGGCACACAGCGGCATTCGGGGAGAACCGCGATTTCTCGGCCAGCAACTGCAAACTCTCCGAAGCGGTTAACAGAGAGTGGCGCCGTCCACCCACGAGAGCGAAATAGCGAAATTGCTATGCCGAGAACGTGCGATTTCAGAATACTGCATTGCCTGAAAACAGGGGGTTTTTTCTCCGCAGGAAAGAATCCACATCTCTCGACTTTCTGTAACGTCCTCTCTGAAAGCACAACGTGTGTCGCTCCTGGAACTTCTAGCTGCCTTATTAGAGGGGCTTTTCCCTTCCACTCTGTTCTTCACAGAATGCTGAAGTGTAGCATCGGAAAAACAGAGAAAAACGAAATGTCCCTAGGAATAAACGGAAAGGCATAAGAATGAGAGAGAAGCGTAGTGCAGAATGCATGGACACAAGGAGAAGACAAGAACCGCTCCTTTGCGATGTGCGCAGAAGAAGCCGCTCGTCCGAGAAAAGCAGCCGGCTGAAGTCGCTCTTTCTCGGCATGCGAGAGAGACGAGACCGCTGCTGAAGGCACACAGCGGCATTCGGGGAGAAGGGCGATTTAACGGCCAGCAACTGCAAACTCTCCGAAGCGGTTAACAGAGAGTGGCGCCGTCCACCCACGAGAGCGAAATAGCGAAATTGCTATGCCGAGAACGTGCGATTTCAGAATACTGCATTGCCTGAAAACAGGGGGTTTTTTCTCCGCAGGAAAGAATCCACATCTCTCGACTTTCTGTAACGTCCTCTCTGAAAGCACAACGTGTGTCGCTCCTGGAACTTCTAGCTGCCTTATTAGAGGGGCTTTTCCCTTCCACTCTGTTCTTCACAGAATGCTGAAGTGTAGCATCGGAAAAACAGAGAAAAACGAAATGTCCCTAGGAATAAACGGAAAAGCATAAGAATGAGAGAGAAGCGTAGTGCAGAATGCATGGACACAAGGAGAAGACAAGAACCGCTCCTTTGCGATGTGCGCAGAAGAAGCCGCTCGTCCGAGAAAAGCAGCCGGCTGAAGTCGCTCTTTCTCGGCATGCGAGAGAGACGAGACCGCTGCTGAAGGCACACAGCGGCATTCGGGGAGAACCGCGATTTCTCGGCCAGCAACTGCAAACTCTCCGAAGCGGTTAACTGAGAGTGGCGCCGTCCACCCACGAGAGCGAAATAGCGAAATTGCTATGCCGAGAACGTGCGATTTCAGAATACTGCATTGCCTGAAAACAGGGGGTTTTTTCTCCGCAGGAAAGAATCCACATCTCTCGACTTTCTGTAACGTCCTCTCTGAAAGCACAACGTGTGTCGCTCCTGGAACTTCTAGCTGCCTTATTAGAGGGGCTTTTCCCTTCCACTCTGTTCTTCACAGAATGCTGAAGTGTAGCATCGGAAAAACAGAGAAAAACGAAATGTCCCTAGGAATAAACGGAAAGGCATAAGAATGAGAGAGAAGCGTAGTGCAGAATGCATGGACACAAGGAGAAGACAAGAACCGCTCCTTTGCGATGTGCGCAGAAGAAGCCGCTCGTCCGAGAAAAGCATCCGGCTGAAGTCGCTCTTTCTCGGCATGCGAGAGAGACGAGACCGCTGCTGAAGGCACACAGCGGCATTCGGGGAGAACCGCGATTTCTCGGCCAGCAACTGCAAACTCTCCGAAGCGGTTAACAGAGAGTGGCGCCGTCCACCCACGAGAGCGAAATAGCGAAATTGCTATGCCGAGAACGTGCGATTTCAGAATACTGCATTGCCTGAAAACAGGGGGTTTTTTCTCCGCAGGAAAGAATCCACATCTCTCGACTTTCTGTAACGTCCTCTCTGAAAGCACAACGTGTGTCGCTCCTGGAACTTCTAGCTGCCTTATTAGAGGGGCTTTTCCCTTCCACTCTGTTCTTCACAGAATGCTGAAGTGTAGCATCGGAAAAACAGAGAAAAACGAAATGTCCCTAGGAATAAACGGAAAAGCATAAGAATGAGAGAGAAGCGTAGTGCAGAATGCATGGACACAAGGAGAAGACAAGAACCGCTCCTTTGCGATGTGCGCAGAAGAAGCCGCTCGTCCGAGAAAAGCAGCCGGCTGAAGTCGCTCTTTCTCGGCATGCGAGAGAGACGAGACCGCTGCTGAAGGCACACAGCGGCATTCGGGGAGAACCGCGATTTCTCGGCCAGCAACTGCAAACTCTCCGAAGCGGTTAACTGAGAGTGGCGCCGTCCACCCACGAGAGCGAAATAGCGAAATTGCTATGCCGAGAACGTGCGATTTCAGAATACTGCATTGCCTGAAAACAGGGGGTTTTTTCTCCGCAGGAAAGAATCCACATCTCTCGACTTTCTGTAACGTCCTCTCTGAAAGCACAACGTGTGTCGCTCCTGGAACTTCTAGCTGCCTTATTAGAGGGGCTTTTCCCTTCCACTCTGTTCTTCACAGAATGCTGAAGTGTAGCATCGGAAAAACAGAGAAAAACGAAATGTCCCTAGGAATAAACGGAAAGGCATAAGAATGAGAGAGAAGCGTAGTGCAGAATGCATGGACACAAGGAGAAGACAAGAACCGCTCCTTTGCGATGTGCGCAGAAGAAGCCGCTCGTCCGAGAAAAGCATCCGGCTGAAGTCGCTCTTTCTCGGCATGCGAGAGAGACGAGACCGCTGCTGAAGGCACACAGCGGCATTCGGGGAGAACCGCGATTTCTCGGCCAGCAACTGCAAACTCTCCGAAGCGGTTAACAGAGAGTGGCGCCGTCCACCCACGAGAGCGAAATAGCGAAATTGCTATGCCGAGAACGTGCGATTTCAGAATACTGCATTGCCTGAAAACAGGGGGTTTTTTCTCCGCAGGAAAGAATCCACATCTCTCGACTTTCTGTAACGTCCTCTCTGAAAGCACAACGTGTGTCGCTCCTGGAACTTCTAGCTGCCTTATTAGAGGGGCTTTTCCCTTCCACTCTGTTCTTCACAGAATGCTGAAGTGTAGCATCGGAAAAACAGAGAAAAACGAAATGTCCCTAGGAATAAACGGAAAAGCATAAGAATGAGAGAGAAGCGTAGTGCAGAATGCATGGACACAAGGAGAAGACAAGAACCGCTCCTTTGCGATGTGCGCAGAAGAAGCCGCTCGTCCGAGAAAAGCAGCCGGCTGAAGTCGCTCTTTCTCGGCATGCGAGAGAGACGAGACCGCTGCTGAAGGCACACAGCGGCATTCGGGGAGAACCGCGATTTCTCGGCCAGCAACTGCAAACTCTCCGAAGCGGTTAACAGAGAGTGGCGCCGTCCACCCACGAGAGCGAAATAGCGAAATTGCTATGCCGAGAACGTGCGATTTCAGAATACTGCATTGCCTGAAAACAGGGGGTTTTTTCTCCGCAGGAAAGAATCCACATCTCTCGACTTTCTGTAACGTCCTCTCTGAAAGCACAACGTGTGTCGCTCCTGGAACTTCTAGCTGCCTTATTAGAGGGGCTTTTCCCTTCCACTCTGTTCTTCACAGAATGCTGAAGTGTAGCATCGGAAAAACAGAGAAAAACGAAATGTCCCTAGGAATAAACGGAAAAGCATAAGAATGAGAGAGAAGCGTAGTGCAGAATGCATGGACACAAGGAGAAGACAAGAACCGCTCCTTTGCGATGTGCGCAGAAGAAGCCGCTCGTCCGAGAAAAGCAGCCGGCTGAAGTCGCTCTTTCTCGGCATGCGAGAGAGACGAGACCGCTGCTGAAGGCACACAGCGGCATTCGGGGAGAACCGCGATTTCTCGGCCAGCAACTGCAAACTCTCCGAAGCGGTTAACAGAGAGTGGCGCCGTCCACCCACGAGAGCGAAATAGCGAAATTGCTATGCCGAGAACGTGCGATTTCAGAATACTGCATTGCCTGAAAACAGGGGGTTTTTTCTCCGCAGGAAAGAATCCACATCTCTCGACTTTCTGTAACGTCCTCTCTGAAAGCACAACGTGTGTCGCTCCTGGAACTTCTAGCTGCCTTATTAGAGGGGCTTTTCCCTTCCACTCTGTTCGTCACAGAATGCTGAAGTGTAGCATCGGAAAAACAGAGAAAAACGAAATGTCCCTAGGAATAAACGGAAAGGCATAAGAATGAGAGAGAAGCGTAGTGCAGAATGCATGGACACAAGGAGAAGACAAGAACCGCTCCTTTGCGATGTGCGCAGAAGAAGCCGCTCGTCCGAGAAAAGCATCCGGCTGAAGTCGCTCTTTCTCGGCATGCGAGAGAGACGAGACCGCTGCTGAAGGCACACAGCGGCATTCGGGGAGAACCGCGATTTCTCGGCCAGCAACTGCAAACTCTCCGAAGCGGTTAACAGAGAGTGGCGCCGTCCACCCACGAGAGCGAAATAGCGAAATTGCTATGCCGAGAACGTGCGATTTCAGAATACTGCATTGCCTGAAAACAGGGGGTTTTTTCTCCGCAGGAAAGAATCCACATCTCTCGACTTTCTGTAACGTCCTCTCTGAAAGCACAACGTGTGTCGCTCCTGGAACTTCTAGCTGCCTTATTAGAGGGGCTTTTCCCTTCCACTCTGTTCTTCACAGAATGCTGAAGTGTAGCATCGGAAAAACAGAGAAAAACGAAATGTCCCTAGGAATAAACGGAAAAGCATAAGAATGAGAGAGAAGCGTAGTGCAGAATGCATGGACACAAGGAGAAGACAAGAACCGCTCCTTTGCGATGTGCGCAGAAGAAGCCGCTCGTCCGAGAAAAGCATCCGGCTGAAGTCGCTCTTTCTCGGCATGCGAGAGAGACGAGACCGCTGCTGAAGGCACACAGCGGCATTCGGGGAGAACCGCGATTTCTCGGCCAGCAACTGCAAACTCTCCGAAGCGGTTAACAGAGAGTGGCGCCGTCCACCCACGAGAGCGAAATAGCGAAATTGCTATGCCGAGAACGTGCGATTTCAGAATACTGCATTGCCTGAAAACAGGGGTTTTTTTCTCCGCAGGAAAGAATCCACATCTCTCGACTTTCTGTAACGTCCTCTCTGAAAGCACAACGTGTGTCGCTCCTGGAACTTCTAGCTGCCTTATTAGAGGGGCTTTTCCCTTCCACTCTGTTCTTCACAGAATGCTGAAGTGTAGCATCGGAAAAACAGAGAAAAACGAAATGTCCCTAGGAATAAACGGAAAGGCATAAGAATGAGAGAGAAGCGTAGTGCAGAATGCATGGACACAAGGAGAAGACAAGAACCGCTCCTTTGCGATGTGCGCAGAAGAAGCCGCTCGTCCGAGAAAAGCAGCCGGCTGAAGTCGCTCTTTCTCGGCATGCGAGAGAGACGAGACCGCTGCTGAAGGCACACAGCGGCATTCGGGGAGAACCGCGATTTCTCGGCCAGCAACTGCAAACTCTCCGAAGCGGTTAACAGAGAGTGGCGCCGTCCACCCACGAGAGCGAAATAGCGAAATTGCTATGCCGAGAACGTGCGATTTCAGAATACTGCATTGCCTGAAAACAGGGGGTTTTTTCTCCGCAGGAAAGAATCCACATCTCTCGACTTTCTGTAACGTCCTCTCTGAAAGCACAACGTGTGTCGCTCCTGGAACTTCTAGCTGCCTTATTAGAGGGGCTTTTCCCTTCCACTCTGTTCTTCACAGAATGCTGAAGTGTAGCATCGGAAAAACAGAGAAAAACGAAATGTCCCTAGGAATAAACGGAAAAGCATAAGAATGAGAGAGAAGCGTAGTGCAGAATGCATGGACACAAGGAGAAGACAAGAACCGCTCCTTTGCGATGTGCGCAGAAGAAGCCGCTCGTCCGAGAAAAGCAGCCGGCTGAAGTCGCTCTTTCTCGGCATGCGAGAGAGACGAGACCGCTGCTGAAGGCACACAGCGGCATTCGGGGAGAACCGCGATTTCTCGGCCAGCAACTGCAAACTCTCCGAAGCGGTTAACAGAGAGTGGCGCCGTCCACCCACGAGAGCGAAATAGCGAAATTGCTATGCCGAGAACGTGCGATTTCAGAATACTGCATTGCCTGAAAACAGGGGGTTTTTTCTCCGCAGGAAAGAATCCACATCTCTCGACTTTCTGTAACGTCCTCTCTGAAAGCACAACGTGTGTCGCTCCTGGAACTTCTAGCTGCCTTATTAGAGGGGCTTTTCCCTTCCACTCTGTTCGTCACAGAATGCTGAAGTGTAGCATCGGAAAAACAGAGAAAAACGAAATGTCCCTAGGAATAAACGGAAAGGCATAAGAATGAGAGAGAAGCGTAGTGCAGAATGCATGGACACAAGGAGAAGACAAGAACCGCTCCTTTGCGATGTGCGCAGAAGAAGCCGCTCGTCCGAGAAAAGCATCCGGCTGAAGTCGCTCTTTCTCGGCATGCGAGAGAGACGAGACCGCTGCTGAAGGCACACAGCGGCATTCGGGGAGAACCGCGATTTCTCGGCCAGCAACTGCAAACTCTCCGAAGCGGTTAACAGAGAGTGGCGCCGTCCACCCACGAGAGCGAAATAGCGAAATTGCTATGCCGAGAACGTGCGATTTCAGAATACTGCATTGCCTGAAAACAGGGGGTTTTTTCTCCGCAGGAAAGAATCCACATCTCTCGACTTTCTGTAACGTCCTCTCTGAAAGCACAACGTGTGTCGCTCCTGGAACTTCTAGCTGCCTTATTAGAGGGGCTTTTCCCTTCCACTCTGTTCTTCACAGAATGCTGAAGTGTAGCATCGGAAAAACAGAGAAAAACGAAATGTCCCTAGGAATAAACGGAAAAGCATAAGAATGAGAGAGAAGCGTAGTGCAGAATGCATGGACACAAGGAGAAGACAAGAACCGCTCCTTTGCGATGTGCGCAGAAGAAGCCGCTCGTCCGAGAAAAGCATCCGGCTGAAGTCGCTCTTTCTCGGCATGCGAGAGAGACGAGACCGCTGCTGAAGGCACACAGCGGCATTCGGGGAGAACCGCGATTTCTCGGCCAGCAACTGCAAACTCTCCGAAGCGGTTAACAGAGAGTGGCGCCGTCCACCCACGAGAGCGAAATAGCGAAATTGCTATGCCGAGAACGTGCGATTTCAGAATACTGCATTGCCTGAAAACAGGGGTTTTTTTCTCCGCAGGAAAGAATCCACATCTCTCGACTTTCTGTAACGTCCTCTCTGAAAGCACAACGTGTGTCGCTCCTGGAACTTCTAGCTGCCTTATTAGAGGGGCTTTTCCCTTCCACTCTGTTCTTCACAGAATGCTGAAGTGTAGCATCGGAAAAACAGAGAAAAACGAAATGTCCCTAGGAATAAACGGAAAGGCATAAGAATGAGAGAGAAGCGTAGTGCAGAATGCATGGACACAAGGAGAAGACAAGAACCGCTCCTTTGCGATGTGCGCAGAAGAAGCCGCTCGTCCGAGAAAAGCAGCCGGCTGAAGTCGCTCTTTCTCGGCATGCGAGAGAGACGAGACCGCTGCTGAAGGCACACAGCGGCATTCGGGGAGAACCGCGATTTCTCGGCCAGCAACTGCAAACTCTCCGAAGCGGTTAACAGAGAGTGGCGCCGTCCACCCACGAGAGCGAAATAGCGAAATTGCTATGCCGAGAACGTGCGATTTCAGAATACTGCATTGCCTGAAAACAGGGGGTTTTTTCTCCGCAGGAAAGAATCCACATCTCTCGACTTTCTGTAACGTCCTCTCTGAAAGCACAACGTGTGTCGCTCCTGGAACTTCTAGCTGCCTTATTAGAGGGGCTTTTCCCTTCCACTCTGTTCTTCACAGAATGCTGAAGTGTAGCATCGGAAAAACAGAGAAAAACGAAATGTCCCTAGGAATAAACGGAAAAGCATAAGAATGAGAGAGAAGCGTAGTGCAGAATGCATGGACACAAGGAGAAGACAAGAACCGCTCCTTTGCGATGTGCGCAGAAGAAGCCGCTCGTCCGAGAAAAGCAGCCGGCTGAAGTCGCTCTTTCTCGGCATGCGAGAGAGACGAGACCGCTGCTGAAGGCACACAGCGGCATTCGGGGAGAACCGCGATTTCTCGGCCAGCAACTGCAAACTCTCCGAAGCGGTTAACTGAGAGTGGCGCCGTCCACCCACGAGAGCGAAATAGCGAAATTGCTATGCCGAGAACGTGCGATTTCAGAATACTGCATTGCCTGAAAACAGGGGGTTTTTTCTCCGCAGGAAAGAATCCACATCTCTCGACTTTCTGTAACGTCCTCTCTGAAAGCACAACGTGTGTCGCTCCTGGAACTTCTAGCTGCCTTATTAGAGGGGCTTTTCCCTTCCACTCTGTTCTTCACAGAATGCTGAAGTGTAGCATCGGAAAAACAGAGAAAAACGAAATGTCCCTAGGAATAAACGGAAAGGCATAAGAATGAGAGAGAAGCGTAGTGCAGAATGCATGGACACAAGGAGAAGACAAGAACCGCTCCTTTGCGATGTGCGCAGAAGAAGCCGCTCGTCCGAGAAAAGCAGCCGGCTGAAGTCGCTCTTTCTCGGCATGCGAGAGAGACGAGACCGCTGCTGAAGGCACACAGCGGCATTCGGGGAGAACCGCGATTTCTCGGCCAGCAACTGCAAACTCTCCGAAGCGGTTAACAGAGAGTGGCGCCGTCCACCCACGAGAGCGAAATAGCGAAATTGCTATGCCGAGAACGTGCGATTTCAGAATACTGCATTGCCTGAAAACAGGGGGTTTTTTCTCCGCAGGAAAGAATCCACATCTCTCGACTTTCTGTAACGTCCTCTCTGAAAGCACAACGTGTGTCGCTCCTGGAACTTCTAGCTGCCTTATTAGAGGGGCTTTTCCCTTCCACTCTGTTCTTCACAGA
The DNA here is from genome assembly GCF_987193195.1 of Phasianus colchicus. Taxonomy (NCBI): domain Eukaryota; kingdom Metazoa; phylum Chordata; class Aves; order Galliformes; family Phasianidae; genus Phasianus; species Phasianus colchicus. The sequence goes on along the minus strand of NW_028325250.1, from coordinate 98,346 downwards.
ATGCTGAAGTGTAGCATCGGAAAAACAGAGAAAAACGAAATGTCCCTAGGAATAAACGGAAAAGCATAAGAATGAGAGAGAAGCGTAGTGCAGAATGCATGGACACAAGGAGAAGACAAGAACCGCTCCTTTGCGATGTGCGCAGAAGAAGCCGCTCGTCCGAGAAAAGCAGCCGGCTGAAGTCGCTCTTTCTCGGCATGCGAGAGAGACGAGACCGCTGCTGAAGGCACACAGCGGCATTCGGGGAGAACCGCGATTTCTCGGCCAGCAACTGCAAACTCTCCGAAGCGGTTAACAGAGAGTGGCGCCGTCCACCCACGAGAGCGAAATAGCGAAATTGCTATGCCGAGAACGTGCGATTTCAGAATACTGCATTGCCTGAAAACAGGGGGTTTTTTCTCCGCAGGAAAGAATCCACATCTCTCGACTTTCTGTAACGTCCTCTCTGAAAGCACAACGTGTGTCGCTCCTGGAACTTCTAGCTGCCTTATTAGAGGGGCTTTTCCCTTCCACTCTGTTCGTCACAGAATGCTGAAGTGTAGCATCGGAAAAACAGAGAAAAACGAAATGTCCCTAGGAATAAACGGAAAGGCATAAGAATGAGAGAGAAGCGTAGTGCAGAATGCATGGACACAAGGAGAAGACAAGAACCGCTCCTTTGCGATGTGCGCAGAAGAAGCCGCTCGTCCGAGAAAAGCATCCGGCTGAAGTCGCTCTTTCTCGGCATGCGAGAGAGACGAGACCGCTGCTGAAGGCACACAGCGGCATTCGGGGAGAACCGCGATTTCTCGGCCAGCAACTGCAAACTCTCCGAAGCGGTTAACAGAGAGTGGCGCCGTCCACCCACGAGAGCGAAATAGCGAAATTGCTATGCCGAGAACGTGCGATTTCAGAATACTGCATTGCCTGAAAACAGGGGGTTTTTTCTCCGCAGGAAAGAATCCACATCTCTCGACTTTCTGTAACGTCCTCTCTGAAAGCACAACGTGTGTCGCTCCTGGAACTTCTAGCTGCCTTATTAGAGGGGCTTTTCCCTTCCACTCTGTTCTTCACAGAATGCTGAAGTGTAGCATCGGAAAAACAGAGAAAAACGAAATGTCCCTAGGAATAAACGGAAAAGCATAAGAATGAGAGAGAAGCGTAGTGCAGAATGCATGGACACAAGGAGAAGACAAGAACCGCTCCTTTGCGATGTGCGCAGAAGAAGCCGCTCGTCCGAGAAAAGCATCCGGCTGAAGTCGCTCTTTCTCGGCATGCGAGAGAGACGAGACCGCTGCTGAAGGCACACAGCGGCATTCGGGGAGAACCGCGATTTCTCGGCCAGCAACTGCAAACTCTCCGAAGCGGTTAACAGAGAGTGGCGCCGTCCACCCACGAGAGCGAAATAGCGAAATTGCTATGCCGAGAACGTGCGATTTCAGAATACTGCATTGCCTGAAAACAGGGGTTTTTTTCTCCGCAGGAAAGAATCCACATCTCTCGACTTTCTGTAACGTCCTCTCTGAAAGCACAACGTGTGTCGCTCCTGGAACTTCTAGCTGCCTTATTAGAGGGGCTTTTCCCTTCCACTCTGTTCTTCACAGAATGCTGAAGTGTAGCATCGGAAAAACAGAGAAAAACGAAATGTCCCTAGGAATAAACGGAAAGGCATAAGAATGAGAGAGAAGCGTAGTGCAGAATGCATGGACACAAGGAGAAGACAAGAACCGCTCCTTTGCGATGTGCGCAGAAGAAGCCGCTCGTCCGAGAAAAGCAGCCGGCTGAAGTCGCTCTTTCTCGGCATGCGAGAGAGACGAGACCGCTGCTGAAGGCACACAGCGGCATTCGGGGAGAACCGCGATTTCTCGGCCAGCAACTGCAAACTCTCCGAAGCGGTTAACAGAGAGTGGCGCCGTCCACCCACGAGAGCGAAATAGCGAAATTGCTATGCCGAGAACGTGCGATTTCAGAATACTGCATTGCCTGAAAACAGGGGGTTTTTTCTCCGCAGGAAAGAATCCACATCTCTCGACTTTCTGTAACGTCCTCTCTGAAAGCACAACGTGTGTCGCTCCTGGAACTTCTAGCTGCCTTATTAGAGGGGCTTTTCCCTTCCACTCTGTTCTTCACAGAATGCTGAAGTGTAGCATCGGAAAAACAGAGAAAAACGAAATGTCCCTAGGAATAAACGGAAAAGCATAAGAATGAGAGAGAAGCGTAGTGCAGAATGCATGGACACAAGGAGAAGACAAGAACCGCTCCTTTGCGATGTGCGCAGAAGAAGCCGCTCGTCCGAGAAAAGCAGCCGGCTGAAGTCGCTCTTTCTCGGCATGCGAGAGAGACGAGACCGCTGCTGAAGGCACACAGCGGCATTCGGGGAGAACCGCGATTTCTCGGCCAGCAACTGCAAACTCTCCGAAGCGGTTAACTGAGAGTGGCGCCGTCCACCCACGAGAGCGAAATAGCGAAATTGCTATGCCGAGAACGTGCGATTTCAGAATACTGCATTGCCTGAAAACAGGGGGTTTTTTCTCCGCAGGAAAGAATCCACATCTCTCGACTTTCTGTAACGTCCTCTCTGAAAGCACAACGTGTGTCGCTCCTGGAACTTCTAGCTGCCTTATTAGAGGGGCTTTTCCCTTCCACTCTGTTCTTCACAGAATGCTGAAGTGTAGCATCGGAAAAACAGAGAAAAACGAAATGTCCCTAGGAATAAACGGAAAGGCATAAGAATGAGAGAGAAGCGTAGTGCAGAATGCATGGACACAAGGAGAAGACAAGAACCGCTCCTTTGCGATGTGCGCAGAAGAAGCCGCTCGTCCGAGAAAAGCATCCGGCTGAAGTCGCTCTTTCTCGGCATGCGAGAGAGACGAGACCGCTGCTGAAGGCACACAGCGGCATTCGGGGAGAACCGCGATTTCTCGGCCAGCAACTGCAAACTCTCCGAAGCGGTTAACAGAGAGTGGCGCCGTCCACCCACGAGAGCGAAATAGCGAAATTGCTATGCCGAGAACGTGCGATTTCAGAATACTGCATTGCCTGAAAACAGGGGGTTTTTTCTCCGCAGGAAAGAATCCACATCTCTCGACTTTCTGTAACGTCCTCTCTGAAAGCACAACGTGTGTCGCTCCTGGAACTTCTAGCTGCCTTATTAGAGGGGCTTTTCCCTTCCACTCTGTTCTTCACAGAATGCTGAAGTGTAGCATCGGAAAAACAGAGAAAAACGAAATGTCCCTAGGAATAAACGGAAAGGCATAAGAATGAGAGAGAAGCGTAGTGCAGAATGCATGGACACAAGGAGAAGACAAGAACCGCTCCTTTGCGATGTGCGCAGAAGAAGCCGCTCGTCCGAGAAAAGCATCCGGCTGAAGTCGCTCTTTCTCGGCATGCGAGAGAGACGAGACCGCTGCTGAAGGCACACAGCGGCATTCGGGGAGAACCGCGATTTCTCGGCCAGCAACTGCAAACTCTCCGAAGCGGTTAACAGAGAGTGGCGCCGTCCACCCACGAGAGCGAAATAGCGAAATTGCTATGCCGAGAACGTGCGATTTCAGAATACTGCATTGCCTGAAAACAGGGGGTTTTTTCTCCGCAGGAAAGAATCCACATCTCTCGACTTTCTGTAACGTCCTCTCTGAAAGCACAACGTGTGTCGCTCCTGGAACTTCTAGCTGCCTTATTAGAGGGGCTTTTCCCTTCCACTCTGTTCTTCACAGAATGCTGAAGTGTAGCATCGGAAAAACAGAGAAAAACGAAATGTCCCTAGGAATAAACGGAAAGGCATAAGAATGAGAGAGAAGCGTAGTGCAGAATGCATGGACACAAGGAGAAGACAAGAACCGCTCCTTTGCGATGTGCGCAGAAGAAGCCGCTCGTCCGAGAAAAGCATCCGGCTGAAGTCGCTCTTTCTCGGCATGCGAGAGAGACGAGACCGCTGCTGAAGGCACACAGCGGCATTCGGGGAGAACCGCGATTTCTCGGCCAGCAACTGCAAACTCTCCGAAGCGGTTAACAGAGAGTGGCGCCGTCCACCCACGAGAGCGAAATAGCGAAATTGCTATGCCGAGAACGTGCGATTTCAGAATACTGCATTGCCTGAAAACAGGGGGTTTTTTCTCCGCAGGAAAGAATCCACATCTCTCGACTTTCTGTAACGTCCTCTCTGAAAGCACAACGTGTGTCGCTCCTGGAACTTCTAGCTGCCTTATTAGAGGGGCTTTTCCCTTCCACTCTGTTCTTCACAGAATGCTGAAGTGTAGCATCGGAAAAACAGAGAAAAACGAAATGTCCCTAGGAATAAACGGAAAGGCATAAGAATGAGAGAGAAGCGTAGTGCAGAATGCATGGACACAAGGAGAAGACAAGAACCGCTCCTTTGCGATGTGCGCAGAAGAAGCCGCTCGTCCGAGAAAAGCATCCGGCTGAAGTCGCTCTTTCTCGGCATGCGAGAGAGACGAGACCGCTGCTGAAGGCACACAGCGGCATTCGGGGAGAACCGCGATTTCTCGGCCAGCAACTGCAAACTCTCCGAAGCGGTTAACAGAGAGTGGCGCCGTCCACCCACGAGAGCGAAATAGCGAAATTGCTATGCCGAGAACGTGCGATTTCAGAATACTGCATTGCCTGAAAACAGGGGGTTTTTTCTCCGCAGGAAAGAATCCACATCTCTCGACTTTCTGTAACGTCCTCTCTGAAAGCACAACGTGTGTCGCTCCTGGAACTTCTAGCTGCCTTATTAGAGGGGCTTTTCCCTTCCACTCTGTTCTTCACAGAATGCTGAAGTGTAGCATCGGAAAAACAGAGAAAAACGAAATGTCCCTAGGAATAAACGGAAAAGCATAAGAATGAGAGAGAAGCGTAGTGCAGAATGCATGGACACAAGGAGAAGACAAGAACCGCTCCTTTGCGATGTGCGCAGAAGAAGCCGCTCGTCCGAGAAAAGCAGCCGGCTGAAGTCGCTCTTTCTCGGCATGCGAGAGAGACGAGACCGCTGCTGAAGGCACACAGCGGCATTCGGGGAGAACCGCGATTTCTCGGCCAGCAACTGCAAACTCTCCGAAGCGGTTAACAGAGAGTGGCGCCGTCCACCCACGAGAGCGAAATAGCGAAATTGCTATGCCGAGAACGTGCGATTTCAGAATACTGCATTGCCTGAAAACAGGGGGTTTTTTCTCCGCAGGAAAGAATCCACATCTCTCGACTTTCTGTAACGTCCTCTCTGAAAGCACAACGTGTGTCGCTCCTGGAACTTCTAGCTGCCTTATTAGAGGGGCTTTTCCCTTCCACTCTGTTCTTCACAGAATGCTGAAGTGTAGCATCGGAAAAACAGAGAAAAACGAAATGTCCCTAGGAATAAACGGAAAGGCATAAGAATGAGAGAGAAGCGTAGTGCAGAATGCATGGACACAAGGAGAAGACAAGAACCGCTCCTTTGCGATGTGCGCAGAAGAAGCCGCTCGTCCGAGAAAAGCAGCCGGCTGAAGTCGCTCTTTCTCGGCATGCGAGAGAGACGAGACCGCTGCTGAAGGCACACAGCGGCATTCGGGGAGAACCGCGATTTCTCGGCCAGCAACTGCAAACTCTCCGAAGCGGTTAACAGAGAGTGGCGCCGTCCACCCACGAGAGCGAAATAGCGAAATTGCTATGCCGAGAACGTGCGATTTCAGAATACTGCATTGCCTGAAAACAGGGGGTTTTTTCTCCGCAGGAAAGAATCCACATCTCTCGACTTTCTGTAACGTCCTCTCTGAAAGCACAACGTGTGTCGCTCCTGGAACTTCTAGCTGCCTTATTAGAGGGGCTTTTCCCTTCCACTCTGTTCTTCACAGAATGCTGAAGTGTAGCATCGGAAAAACAGAGAAAAACGAAATGTCCCTAGGAATAAACGGAAAAGCATAAGAATGAGAGAGAAGCGTAGTGCAGAATGCATGGACACAAGGAGAAGACAAGAACCGCTCCTTTGCGATGTGCGCAGAAGAAGCCGCTCGTCCGAGAAAAGCAGCCGGCTGAAGTCGCTCTTTCTCGGCATGCGAGAGAGACGAGACCGCTGCTGAAGGCACACAGCGGCATTCGGGGAGAACCGCGATTTCTCGGCCAGCAACTGCAAACTCTCCGAAGCGGTTAACAGAGAGTGGCGCCGTCCACCCACGAGAGCGAAATAGCGAAATTGCTATGCCGAGAACGTGCGATTTCAGAATACTGCATTGCCTGAAAACAGGGGGTTTTTTCTCCGCAGGAAAGAATCCACATCTCTCGACTTTCTGTAACGTCCTCTCTGAAAGCACAACGTGTGTCGCTCCTGGAACTTCTAGCTGCCTTATTAGAGGGGCTTTTCCCTTCCACTCTGTTCTTCACAGAATGCTGAAGTGTAGCATCGGAAAAACAGAGAAAAACGAAATGTCCCTAGGAATAAACGGAAAAGCATAAGAATGAGAGAGAAGCGTAGTGCAGAATGCATGGACACAAGGAGAAGACAAGAACCGCTCCTTTGCGATGTGCGCAGAAGAAGCCGCTCGTCCGAGAAAAGCAGCCGGCTGAAGTCGCTCTTTCTCGGCATGCGAGAGAGACGAGACCGCTGCTGAAGGCACACAGCGGCATTCGGGGAGAACCGCGATTTCTCGGCCAGCAACTGCAAACTCTCCGAAGCGGTTAACAGAGAGTGGCGCCGTCCACCCACGAGAGCGAAATAGCGAAATTGCTATGCCGAGAACGTGCGATTTCAGAATACTGCATTGCCTGAAAACAGGGGGTTTTTTCTCCGCAGGAAAGAATCCACATCTCTCGACTTTCTGTAACGTCCTCTCTGAAAGCACAACGTGTGTCGCTCCTGGAACTTCTAGCTGCCTTATTAGAGGGGCTTTTCCCTTCCACTCTGTTCTTCACAGAATGCTGAAGTGTAGCATCGGAAAAACAGAGAAAAACGAAATGTCCCTAGGAATAAACGGAAAGGCATAAGAATGAGAGAGAAGCGTAGTGCAGAATGCATGGACACAAGGAGAAGACAAGAACCGCTCCTTTGCGATGTGCGCAGAAGAAGCCGCTCGTCCGAGAAAAGCATCCGGCTGAAGTCGCTCTTTCTCGGCATGCGAGAGAGACGAGACCGCTGCTGAAGGCACACAGCGGCATTCGGGGAGAACCGCGATTTCTCGGCCAGCAACTGCAAACTCTCCGAAGCGGTTAACAGAGAGTGGCGCCGTCCACCCACGAGAGCGAAATAGCGAAATTGCTATGCCGAGAACGTGCGATTTCAGAATACTGCATTGCCTGAAAACAGGGGGTTTTTTCTCCGCAGGAAAGAATCCACATCTCTCGACTTTCTGTAACGTCCTCTCTGAAAGCACAACGTGTGTCGCTCCTGGAACTTCTAGCTGCCTTATTAGAGGGGCTTTTCCCTTCCACTCTGTTCTTCACAGAATGCTGAAGTGTAGCATCGGAAAAACAGAGAAAAACGAAATGTCCCTAGGAATAAACGGAAAGGCATAAGAATGAGAGAGAAGCGTAGTGCAGAATGCATGGACACAAGGAGAAGACAAGAACCGCTCCTTTGCGATGTGCGCAGAAGAAGCCGCTCGTCCGAGAAAAGCATCCGGCTGAAGTCGCTCTTTCTCGGCATGCGAGAGAGACGAGACCGCTGCTGAAGGCACACAGCGGCATTCGGGGAGAACCGCGATTTCTCGGCCAGCAACTGCAAACTCTCCGAAGCGGTTAACAGAGAGTGGCGCCGTCCACCCACGAGAGCGAAATAGCGAAATTGCTATGCCGAGAACGTGCGATTTCAGAATACTGCATTGCCTGAAAACAGGGGGTTTTTTCTCCGCAGGAAAGAATCCACATCTCTCGACTTTCTGTAACGTCCTCTCTGAAAGCACAACGTGTGTCGCTCCTGGAACTTCTAGCTGCCTTATTAGAGGGGCTTTTCCCTTCCACTCTGTTCTTCACAGAATGCTGAAGTGTAGCATCGGAAAAACAGAGAAAAACGAAATGTCCCTAGGAATAAACGGAAAAGCATAAGAATGAGAGAGAAGCGTAGTGCAGAATGCATGGACACAAGGAGAAGACAAGAACCGCTCCTTTGCGATGTGCGCAGAAGAAGCCGCTCGTCCGAGAAAAGCAGCCGGCTGAAGTCGCTCTTTCTCGGCATGCGAGAGAGACGAGACCGCTGCTGAAGGCACACAGCGGCATTCGGGGAGAACCGCGATTTCTCGGCCAGCAACTGCAAACTCTCCGAAGCGGTTAACTGAGAGTGGCGCCGTCCACCCACGAGAGCGAAATAGCGAAATTGCTATGCCGAGAACGTGCGATTTCAGAATACTGCATTGCCTGAAAACAGGGGGTTTTTTCTCCGCAGGAAAGAATCCACATCTCTCGACTTTCTGTAACGTCCTCTCTGAAAGCACAACGTGTGTCGCTCCTGGAACTTCTAGCTGCCTTATTAGAGGGGCTTTTCCCTTCCACTCTGTTCTTCACAGAATGCTGAAGTGTAGCATCGGAAAAACAGAGAAAAACGAAATGTCCCTAGGAATAAACGGAAAGGCATAAGAATGAGAGAGAAGCGTAGTGCAGAATGCATGGACACAAGGAGAAGACAAGAACCGCTCCTTTGCGATGTGCGCAGAAGAAGCCGCTCGTCCGAGAAAAGCATCCGGCTGAAGTCGCTCTTTCTCGGCATGCGAGAGAGACGAGACCGCTGCTGAAGGCACACAGCGGCATTCGGGGAGAACCGCGATTTCTCGGCCAGCAACTGCAAACTCTCCGAAGCGGTTAACAGAGAGTGGCGCCGTCCACCCACGAGAGCGAAATAGCGAAATTGCTATGCCGAGAACGTGCGATTTCAGAATACTGCATTGCCTGAAAACAGGGGGTTTTTTCTCCGCAGGAAAGAATCCACATCTCTCGACTTTCTGTAACGTCCTCTCTGAAAGCACAACGTGTGTCGCTCCTGGAACTTCTAGCTGCCTTATTAGAGGGGCTTTTCCCTTCCACTCTGTTCTTCACAGAATGCTGAAGTGTAGCATCGGAAAAACAGAGAAAAACGAAATGTCCCTAGGAATAAACGGAAAAGCATAAGAATGAGAGAGAAGCGTAGTGCAGAATGCATGGACACAAGGAGAAGACAAGAACCGCTCCTTTGCGATGTGCGCAGAAGAAGCCGCTCGTCCGAGAAAAGCAGCCGGCTGAAGTCGCTCTTTCTCGGCATGCGAGAGAGACGAGACCGCTGCTGAAGGCACACAGCGGCATTCGGGGAGAACCGCGATTTCTCGGCCAGCAACTGCAAACTCTCCGAAGCGGTTAACTGAGAGTGGCGCCGTCCACCCACGAGAGCGAAATAGCGAAATTGCTATGCCGAGAACGTGCGATTTCAGAATACTGCATTGCCTGAAAACAGGGGGTTTTTTCTCCGCAGGAAAGAATCCACATCTCTCGACTTTCTGTAACGTCCTCTCTGAAAGCACAACGTGTGTCGCTCCTGGAACTTCTAGCTGCCTTATTAGAGGGGCTTTTCCCTTCCACTCTGTTCTTCACAGAATGCTGAAGTGTAGCATCGGAAAAACAGAGAAAAACGAAATGTCCCTAGGAATAAACGGAAAGGCATAAGAATGAGAGAGAAGCGTAGTGCAGAATGCATGGACACAAGGAGAAGACAAGAACCGCTCCTTTGCGATGTGCGCAGAAGAAGCCGCTCGTCCGAGAAAAGCATCCGGCTGAAGTCGCTCTTTCTCGGCATGCGAGAGAGACGAGACCGCTGCTGAAGGCACACAGCGGCATTCGGGGAGAACCGCGATTTCTCGGCCAGCAACTGCAAACTCTCCGAAGCGGTTAACAGAGAGTGGCGCCGTCCACCCACGAGAGCGAAATAGCGAAATTGCTATGCCGAGAACGTGCGATTTCAGAATACTGCATTGCCTGAAAACAGGGGGTTTTTTCTCCGCAGGAAAGAATCCACATCTCTCGACTTTCTGTAACGTCCTCTCTGAAAGCACAACGTGTGTCGCTCCTGGAACTTCTAGCTGCCTTATTAGAGGGGCTTTTCCCTTCCACTCTGTTCTTCACAGAATGCTGAAGTGTAGCATCGGAAAAACAGAGAAAAACGAAATGTCCCTAGGAATAAACGGAAAAGCATAAGAATGAGAGAGAAGCGTAGTGCAGAATGCATGGACACAAGGAGAAGACAAGAACCGCTCCTTTGCGATGTGCGCAGAAGAAGCCGCTCGTCCGAGAAAAGCAGCCGGCTGAAGTCGCTCTTTCTCGGCATGCGAGAGAGACGAGACCGCTGCTGAAGGCACACAGCGGCATTCGGGGAGAACCGCGATTTCTCGGCCAGCAACTGCAAACTCTCCGAAGCGGTTAACAGAGAGTGGCGCCGTCCACCCACGAGAGCGAAATAGCGAAATTGCTATGCCGAGAACGTGCGATTTCAGAATACTGCATTGCCTGAAAACAGGGGGTTTTTTCTCCGCAGGAAAGAATCCACATCTCTCGACTTTCTGTAACGTCCTCTCTGAAAGCACAACGTGTGTCGCTCCTGGAACTTCTAGCTGCCTTATTAGAGGGGCTTTTCCCTTCCACTCTGTTCTTCACAGAATGCTGAAGTGTAGCATCGGAAAAACAGAGAAAAACGAAATGTCCCTAGGAATAAACGGAAAAGCATAAGAATGAGAGAGAAGCGTAGTGCAGAATGCATGGACACAAGGAGAAGACAAGAACCGCTCCTTTGCGATGTGCGCAGAAGAAGCCGCTCGTCCGAGAAAAGCATCCGGCTGAAGTCGCTCTTTCTCGGCATGCGAGAGAGACGAGACCGCTGCTGAAGGCACACAGCGGCATTCGGGGAGAACCGCGATTTCTCGGCCAGCAACTGCAAACTCTCCGAAGCGGTTAACAGAGAGTGGCGCCGTCCACCCACGAGAGCGAAATAGCGAAATTGCTATGCCGAGAACGTGCGATTTCAGAATACTGCATTGCCTGAAAACAGGGGTTTTTTTCTCCGCAGGAAAGAATCCACATCTCTCGACTTTCTGTAACGTCCTCTCTGAAAGCACAACGTGTGTCGCTCCTGGAACTTCTAGCTGCCTTATTAGAGGGGCTTTTCCCTTCCACTCTGTTCTTCACAGAATGCTGAAGTGTAGCATCGGAAAAACAGAGAAAAACGAAATGTCCCTAGGAATAAACGGAAAGGCATAAGAATGAGAGAGAAGCGTAGTGCAGAATGCATGGACACAAGGAGAAGACAAGAACCGCTCCTTTGCGATGTGCGCAGAAGAAGCCGCTCGTCCGAGAAAAGCAGCCGGCTGAAGTCGCTCTTTCTCGGCATGCGAGAGAGACGAGACCGCTGCTGAAGGCACACAGCGGCATTCGGGGAGAACCGCGATTTCTCGGCCAGCAACTGCAAACTCTCCGAAGCGGTTAACAGAGAGTGGCGCCGTCCACCCACGAGAGCGAAATAGCGAAATTGCTATGCCGAGAACGTGCGATTTCAGAATACTGCATTGCCTGAAAACAGGGGGTTTTTTCTCCGCAGGAAAGAATCCACATCTCTCGACTTTCTGTAACGTCCTCTCTGAAAGCACAACGTGTGTCGCTCCTGGAACTTCTAGCTGCCTTATTAGAGGGGCTTTTCCCTTCCACTCTGTTCTTCACAGAATGCTGAAGTGTAGCATCGGAAAAACAGAGAAAAACGAAATGTCCCTAGGAATAAACGGAAAAGCATAAGAATGAGAGAGAAGCGTAGTGCAGAATGCATGGACACAAGGAGAAGACAAGAACCGCTCCTTTGCGATGTGCGCAGAAGAAGCCGCTCGTCCGAGAAAAGCAGCCGGCTGAAGTCGCTCTTTCTCGGCATGCGAGAGAGACGAGACCGCTGCTGAAGGCACACAGCGGCATTCGGGGAGAACCGCGATTTCTCGGCCAGCAACTGCAAACTCTCCGAAGCGGTTAACTGAGAGTGGCGCCGTCCACCCACGAGAGCGAAATAGCGAAATTGCTATGCCGAGAACGTGCGATTTCAGAATACTGCATTGCCTGAAAACAGGGGGTTTTTTCTCCGCAGGAAAGAATCCACATCTCTCGACTTTCTGTAACGTCCTCTCTGAAAGCACAACGTGTGTCGCTCCTGGAACTTCTAGCTGCCTTATTAGAGGGGCTTTTCCCTTCCACTCTGTTCTTCACAGAATGCTGAAGTGTAGCATCGGAAAAACAGAGAAAAACGAAATGTCCCTAGGAATAAACGGAAAGGCATAAGAATGAGAGAGAAGCGTAGTGCAGAATGCATGGACACAAGGAGAAGACAAGAACCGCTCCTTTGCGATGTGCGCAGAAGAAGCCGCTCGTCCGAGAAAAGCATCCGGCTGAAGTCGCTCTTTCTCGGCATGCGAGAGAGACGAGACCGCTGCTGAAGGCACACAGCGGCATTCGGGGAGAACCGCGATTTCTCGGCCAGCAACTGCAAACTCTCCGAAGCGGTTAACAGAGAGTGGCGCCGTCCACCCACGAGAGCGAAATAGCGAAATTGCTATGCCGAGAACGTGCGATTTCAGAATACTGCATTGCCTGAAAACAGGGGGTTTTTTCTCCGCAGGAAAGAATCCACATCTCTCGACTTTCTGTAACGTCCTCTCTGAAAGCACAACGTGTGTCGCTCCTGGAACTTCTAGCTGCCTTATTAGAGGGGCTTTTCCCTTCCACTCTGTTCTTCACAGAATGCTGAAGTGTAGCATCGGAAAAACAGAGAAAAACGAAATGTCCCTAGGAATAAACGGAAAGGCATAAGAATGAGAGAGAAGCGTAGTGCAGAATGCATGGACACAAGGAGAAGACAAGAACCGCTCCTTTGCGATGTGCGCAGAAGAAGCCGCTCGTCCGAGAAAAGCATCCGGCTGAAGTCGCTCTTTCTCGGCATGCGAGAGAGACGAGACCGCTGCTGAAGGCACACAGCGGCATTCGGGGAGAACCGCGATTTCTCGGCCAGCAACTGCAAACTCTCCGAAGCGGTTAACAGAGAGTGGCGCCGTCCACCCACGAGAGCGAAATAGCGAAATTGCTATGCCGAGAACGTGCGATTTCAGAATACTGCATTGCCTGAAAACAGGGGGTTTTTTCTCCGCAGGAAAGAATCCACATCTCTCGACTTTCTGTAACGTCCTCTCTGAAAGCACAACGTGTGTCGCTCCTGGAACTTCTAGCTGCCTTATTAGAGGGGCTTTTCCCTTCCACTCTGTTCTTCACAGAATGCTGAAGTGTAGCATCGGAAAAACAGAGAAAAACGAAATGTCCCTAGGAATAAACGGAAAGGCATAAGAATGAGAGAGAAGCGTAGTGCAGAATGCATGGACACAAGGAGAAGACAAGAACCGCTCCTTTGCGATGTGCGCAGAAGAAGCCGCTCGTCCGAGAAAAGCAGCCGGCTGAAGTCGCTCTTTCTCGGCATGCGAGAGAGACGAGACCGCTGCTGAAGGCACACAGCGGCATTCGGGGAGAACCGCGATTTCTCGGCCAGCAACTGCAAACTCTCCGAAGCGGTTAACTGAGAGTGGCGCCGTCCACCCACGAGAGCGAAATAGCGAAATTGCTATGCCGAGAACGTGCGATTTCAGAATACTGCATTGCCTGAAAACAGGGGGTTTTTTCTCCGCAGGAAAGAATCCACATCTCTCGACTTTCTGTAACGTCCTCTCTGAAAGCACAACGTGTGTCGCTCCTGGAACTTCTAGCTGCCTTATTAGAGGGGCTTTTCCCTTCCACTCTGTTCTTCACAGAATGCTGAAGTGTAGCATCGGAAAAACAGAGAAAAACGAAATGTCCCTAGGAATAAACGGAAAGGCATAAGAATGAGAGAGAAGCGTAGTGCAGAATGCATGGACACAAGGAGAAGACAAGAACCGCTCCTTTGCGATGTGCGCAGAAGAAGCCGCTCGTCCGAGAAAAGCATCCGGCTGAAGTCGCTCTTTCTCGGCATGCGAGAGAGACGAGACCGCTGCTGAAGGCACACAGCGGCATTCGGGGAGAACCGCGATTTCTCGGCCAGCAACTGCAAACTCTCCGAAGCGGTTAACAGAGAGTGGCGCCGTCCACCCACGAGAGCGAAATAGCGAAATTGCTATGCCGAGAACGTGCGATTTCAGAATACTGCATTGCCTGAAAACAGGGGGTTTTTTCTCCGCAGGAAAGAATCCACATCTCTCGACTTTCTGTAACGTCCTCTCTGAAAGCACAACGTGTGTCGCTCCTGGAACTTCTAGCTGCCTTATTAGAGGGGCTTTTCCCTTCCACTCTGTTCTTCACAGAATGCTGAAGTGTAGCATCGGAAAAACAGAGAAAAACGAAATGTCCCTAGGAATAAACGGAAAGGCATAAGAATGAGAGAGAAGCGTAGTGCAGAATGCATGGACACAAGGAGAAGACAAGAACCGCTCCTTTGCGATGTGCGCAGAAGAAGCCGCTCGTCCGAGAAAAGCAGCCGGCTGAAGTCGCTCTTTCTCGGCATGCGAGAGAGACGAGACCGCTGCTGAAGGCACACAGCGGCATTCGGGGAGAACCGCGATTTCTCGGCCAGCAACTGCAAACTCTCCGAAGCGGTTAACAGAGAGTGGCGCCGTCCACCCACGAGAGCGAAATAGCGAAATTGCTATGCCGAGAACGTGCGATTTCAGAATACTGCATTGCCTGAAAACAGGGGGTTTTTTCTCCGCAGGAAAGAATCCACATCTCTCGACTTTCTGTAACGTCCTCTCTGAAAGCACAACGTGTGTCGCTCCTGGAACTTCTAGCTGCCTTATTAGAGGGGCTTTTCCCTTCCACTCTGTTCTTCACAGAATGCTGAAGTGTAGCATCGGAAAAACAGAGAAAAACGAAATGTCCCTAGGAATAAACGGAAAAGCATAAGAATGAGAGAGAAGCGTAGTGCAGAATGCATGGACACAAGGAGAAGACAAGAACCGCTCCTTTGCGATGTGCGCAGAAGAAGCCGCTCGTCCGAGAAAAGCATCCGGCTGAAGTCGCTCTTTCTCGGCATGCGAGAGAGACGAGACCGCTGCTGAAGGCACACAGCGGCATTCGGGGAGAAGTGCGATTTCTCGGCCAGCAACTGCAAACTCTCCGAAGCGGTTAACAGAGAGTGGCGCCGTCCACCCACGAGAGCGAAATAGCGAAATTGCTATGCCGAGAACGTGCGATTTCAGAATACTGCATTGCCTGAAAACAGGGGTTTTTTTCTCCGCAGGAAAGAATCCACATCTCTCGACTTTCTGTAACGTCCTCTCTGAAAGCACAACGTGTGTCGCTCCTGGAACTTCTAGCTGCCTTATTAGAGGGGCTTTTCCCTTCCACTCTGTTCTTCACAGAATGCTGAAGTGTAGCATCGGAAAAACAGAGAAAAACGAAATGTCCCTAGGAATAAACGGAAAGGCATAAGAATGAGAGAGAAGCGTAGTGCAGAATGCATGGACACAAGGAGAAGACAAGAACCGCTCCTTTGCGATGTGCGCAGAAGAAGCCGCTCGTCCGAGAAAAGCATCCGGCTGAAGTCGCTCTTTCTCGGCATGCGAGAGAGACGAGACCGCTGCTGAAGGCACACAGCGGCATTCGGGGAGAACCGCGATTTCTCGGCCAGCAACTGCAAACTCTCCGAAGCGGTTAACAGAGAGTGGCGCCGTCCACCCACGAGAGCGAAATAGCGAAATTGCTATGCCGAGAACGTGCGATTTCAGAATACTGCATTGCCTGAAAACAGGGGGTTTTTTCTCCGCAGGAAAGAATCCACATCTCTCGACTTTCTGTAACGTCCTCTCTGAAAGCACAACGTGTGTCGCTCCTGGAACTTCTAGCTGCCTTATTAGAGGGGCTTTTCCCTTCCACTCTGTTCTTCACAGAATGCTGAAGTGTAGCATCGGAAAAACAGAGAAAAACGAAATGTCCCTAGGAATAAACGGAAAGGCATAAGAATGAGAGAGAAGCGTAGTGCAGAATGCATGGACACAAGGAGAAGACAAGAACCGCTCCTTTGCGATGTGCGCAGAAGAAGCCGCTCGTCCGAGAAAAGCATCCGGCTGAAGTCGCTCTTTCTCGGCATGCGAGAGAGACGAGACCGCTGCTGAAGGCACACAGCGGCATTCGGGGAGAACCGCGATTTCTCGGCCAGCAACTGCAAACTCTCCGAAGCGGTTAACAGAGAGTGGCGCCGTCCACCCACGAGAGCGAAATAGCGAAATTGCTATGCCGAGAACGTGCGATTTCAGAATACTGCATTGCCTGAAAACAGGGGGTTTTTTCTCCGCAGGAAAGAATCCACATCTCTCGACTTTCTGTAACGTCCTCTCTGAAAGCACAACGTGTGTCGCTCCTGGAACTTCTAGCTGCCTTATTAGAGGGGCTTTTCCCTTCCACACTGTTCTTCACAGAATGCTGAAGTGTAGCATCGGAAAAACAGAGAAAAACGAAATGTCCCTAGGAATAAACGGAAAGGCATAAGAATGAGAGAGAAGCGTAGTGCAGAATGCATGGACACAAGGAGAAGACAAGAACCGCTCCTTTGCGATGTGCGCAGAAGAAGCCGCTCGTCCGAGAAAAGCAGCCGGCTGAAGTCGCTCTTTCTCGGCATGCGAGAGAGACGAGACCGCTGCTGAAGGCACACAGCGGCATTCGGGGAGAACCGCGATTTCTCGGCCAGCAACTGCAAACTCTCCGAAGCGGTTAACTGAGAGTGGCGCCGTCCACCCACGAGAGCGAAATAGCGAAATTGCTATGCCGAGAACGTGCGATTTCAGAATACTGCATTGCCTGAAAACAGGGGGTTTTTTCTCCGCAGGAAAGAATCCACATCTCTCGACTTTCTGTAACGTCCTCTCTGAAAGCACAACGTGTGTCGCTCCTGGAACTTCTAGCTGCCTTATTAGAGGGGCTTTTCCCTTCCACTCTGTTCTTCACAGAATGCTGAAGTGTAGCATCGGAAAAACAGAGAAAAACGAAATGTCCCTAGGAATAAACGGAAAGGCATAAGAATGAGAGAGAAGCGTAGTGCAGAATGCATGGACACAAGGAGAAGACAAGAACCGCTCCTTTGCGATGTGCGCAGAAGAAGCCGCTCGTCCGAGAAAAGCATCCGGCTGAAGTCGCTCTTTCTCGGCATGCGAGAGAGACGAGACCGCTGCTGAAGGCACACAGCGGCATTCGGGGAGAACCGCGATTTCTCGGCCAGCAACTGCAAACTCTCCGAAGCGGTTAACAGAGAGTGGCGCCGTCCACCCACGAGAGCGAAATAGCGAAATTGCTATGCCGAGAACGTGCGATTTCAGAATACTGCATTGCCTGAAAACAGGGGGTTTTTTCTCCGCAGGAAAGAATCCACATCTCTCGACTTTCTGTAACGTCCTCTCTGAAAGCACAACGTGTGTCGCTCCTGGAACTTCTAGCTGCCTTATTAGAGGGGCTTTTCCCTTCCACTCTGTTCTTCACAGAATGCTGAAGTGTAGCATCGGAAAAACAGAGAAAAACGAAATGTCCCTAGGAATAAACGGAAAAGCATAAGAATGAGAGAGAAGCGTAGTGCAGAATGCATGGACACAAGGAGAAGACAAGAACCGCTCCTTTGCGATGTGCGCAGAAGAAGCCGCTCGTCCGAGAAAAGCAGCCGGCTGAAGTCGCTCTTTCTCGGCATGCGAGAGAGACGAGACCGCTGCTGAAGGCACACAGCGGCATTCGGGGAGAACCGCGATTTCTCGGCCAGCAACTGCAAACTCTCCGAAGCGGTTAACTGAGAGTGGCGCCGTCCACCCACGAGAGCGAAATAGCGAAATTGCTATGCCGAGAACGTGCGATTTCAGAATACTGCATTGCCTGAAAACAGGGGGTTTTTTCTCCGCAGGAAAGAATCCACATCTCTCGACTTTCTGTAACGTCCTCTCTGAAAGCACAACGTGTGTCGCTCCTGGAACTTCTAGCTGCCTTATTAGAGGGGCTTTTCCCTTCCACTCTGTTCTTCACAGAATGCTGAAGTGTAGCATCGGAAAAACAGAGAAAAACGAAATGTCCCTAGGAATAAACGGAAAGGCATAAGAATGAGAGAGAAGCGTAGTGCAGAATGCATGGACACAAGGAGAAGACAAGAACCGCTCCTTTGCGATGTGCGCAGAAGAAGCCGCTCGTCCGAGAAAAGCATCCGGCTGAAGTCGCTCTTTCTCGGCATGCGAGAGAGACGAGACCGCTGCTGAAGGCACACAGCGGCATTCGGGGAGAACCGCGATTTCTCGGCCAGCAACTGCAAACTCTCCGAAGCGGTTAACAGAGAGTGGCGCCGTCCACCCACGAGAGCGAAATAGCGAAATTGCTATGCCGAGAACGTGCGATTTCAGAATACTGCATTGCCTGAAAACAGGGGGTTTTTTCTCCGCAGGAAAGAATCCACATCTCTCGACTTTCTGTAACGTCCTCTCTGAAAGCACAACGTGTGTCGCTCCTGGAACTTCTAGCTGCCTTATTAGAGGGGCTTTTCCCTTCCACTCTGTTCTTCACAGAATGCTGAAGTGTAGCATCGGAAAAACAGAGAAAAACGAAATGTCCCTAGGAATAAACGGAAAAGCATAAGAATGAGAGAGAAGCGTAGTGCAGAATGCATGGACACAAGGAGAAGACAAGAACCGCTCCTTTGCGATGTGCGCAGAAGAAGCCGCTCGTCCGAGAAAAGCAGCCGGCTGAAGTCGCTCTTTCTCGGCATGCGAGAGAGACGAGACCGCTGCTGAAGGCACACAGCGGCATTCGGGGAGAACCGCGATTTCTCGGCCAGCAACTGCAAACTCTCCGAAGCGGTTAACTGAGAGTGGCGCCGTCCACCCACGAGAGCGAAATAGCGAAATTGCTATGCCGAGAACGTGCGATTTCAGAATACTGCATTGCCTGAAAACAGGGGGTTTTTTCTCCGCAGGAAAGAATCCACATCTCTCGACTTTCTGTAACGTCCTCTCTGAAAGCACAACGTGTGTCGCTCCTGGAACTTCTAGCTGCCTTATTAGAGGGGCTTTTCCCTTCCACTCTGTTCTTCACAGAATGCTGAAGTGTAGCATCGGAAAAACAGAGAAAAACGAAATGTCCCTAGGAATAAACGGAAAGGCATAAGAATGAGAGAGAAGCGTAGTGCAGAATGCATGGACACAAGGAGAAGACAAGAACCGCTCCTTTGCGATGTGCGCAGAAGAAGCCGCTCGTCCGAGAAAAGCATCCGGCTGAAGTCGCTCTTTCTCGGCATGCGAGAGAGACGAGACCGCTGCTGAAGGCACACAGCGGCATTCGGGGAGAACCGCGATTTCTCGGCCAGCAACTGCAAACTCTCCGAAGCGGTTAACAGAGAGTGGCGCCGTCCACCCACGAGAGCGAAATAGCGAAATTGCTATGCCGAGAACGTGCGATTTCAGAATACTGCATTGCCTGAAAACAGGGGGTTTTTTCTCCGCAGGAAAGAATCCACATCTCTCGACTTTCTGTAACGTCCTCTCTGAAAGCACAACGTGTGTCGCTCCTGGAACTTCTAGCTGCCTTATTAGAGGGGCTTTTCCCTTCCACTCTGTTCTTCACAGAATGCTGAAGTGTAGCATCGGAAAAACAGAGAAAAACGAAATGTCCCTAGGAATAAACGGAAAAGCATAAGAATGAGAGAGAAGCGTAGTGCAGAATGCATGGACACAAGGAGAAGACAAGAACCGCTCCTTTGCGATGTGCGCAGAAGAAGCCGCTCGTCCGAGAAAAGCAGCCGGCTGAAGTCGCTCTTTCTCGGCATGCGAGAGAGACGAGACCGCTGCTGAAGGCACACAGCGGCATTCGGGGAGAACCGCGATTTCTCGGCCAGCAACTGCAAACTCTCCGAAGCGGTTAACAGAGAGTGGCGCCGTCCACCCACGAGAGCGAAATAGCGAAATTGCTATGCCGAGAACGTGCGATTTCAGAATACTGCATTGCCTGAAAACAGGGGGTTTTTTCTCCGCAGGAAAGAATCCACATCTCTCGACTTTCTGTAACGTCCTCTCTGAAAGCACAACGTGTGTCGCTCCTGGAACTTCTAGCTGCCTTATTAGAGGGGCTTTTCCCTTCCACTCTGTTCTTCACAGAATGCTGAAGTGTAGCATCGGAAAAACAGAGAAAAACGAAATGTCCCTAGGAATAAACGGAAAAGCATAAGAATGAGAGAGAAGCGTAGTGCAGAATGCATGGACACAAGGAGAAGACAAGAACCGCTCCTTTGCGATGTGCGCAGAAGAAGCCGCTCGTCCGAGAAAAGCAGCCGGCTGAAGTCGCTCTTTCTCGGCATGCGAGAGAGACGAGACCGCTGCTGAAGGCACACAGCGGCATTCGGGGAGAACCGCGATTTCTCGGCCAGCAACTGCAAACTCTCCGAAGCGGTTAACAGAGAGTGGCGCCGTCCACCCACGAGAGCGAAATAGCGAAATTGCTATGCCGAGAACGTGCGATTTCAGAATACTGCATTGCCTGAAAACAGGGGGTTTTTTCTCCGCAGGAAAGAATCCACATCTCTCGACTTTCTGTAACGTCCTCTCTGAAAGCACAACGTGTGTCGCTCCTGGAACTTCTAGCTGCCTTATTAGAGGGGCTTTTCCCTTCCACTCTGTTCTTCACAGAATGCTGAAGTGTAGCATCGGAAAAACAGAGAAAAACGAAATGTCCCTAGGAATAAACGGAAAAGCATAAGAATGAGAGAGAAGCGTAGTGCAGAATGCATGGACACAAGGAGAAGACAAGAACCGCTCCTTTGCGATGTGCGCAGAAGAAGCCGCTCGTCCGAGAAAAGCATCCGGCTGAAGTCGCTCTTTCTCGGCATGCGAGAGAGACGAGACCGCTGCTGAAGGCACACAGCGGCATTCGGGGAGAACCGCGATTTCTCGGCCAGCAACTGCAAACTCTCCGAAGCGGTTAACAGAGAGTGGCGCCGTCCACCCACGAGAGCGAAATAGCGAAATTGCTATGCCGAGAACGTGCGATTTCAGAATACTGCATTGCCTGAAAACAGGGGTTTTTTTCTCCGCAGGAAAGAATCCACATCTCTCGACTTTCTGTAACGTCCTCTCTGAAAGCACAACGTGTGTCGCTCCTGGAACTTCTAGCTGCCTTATTAGAGGGGCTTTTCCCTTCCACTCTGTTCTTCACAGAATGCTGAAGTGTAGCATCGGAAAAACAGAGAAAAACGAAATGTCCCTAGGAATAAACGGAAAGGCATAAGAATGAGAGAGAAGCGTAGTGCAGAATGCATGGACACAAGGAGAAGACAAGAACCGCTCCTTTGCGATGTGCGCAGAAGAAGCCGCTCGTCCGAGAAAAGCAGCCGGCTGAAGTCGCTCTTTCTCGGCATGCGAGAGAGACGAGACCGCTGCTGAAGGCACACAGCGGCATTCGGGGAGAACCGCGATTTCTCGGCCAGCAACTGCAAACTCTCCGAAGCGGTTAACAGAGAGTGGCGCCGTCCACCCACGAGAGCGAAATAGCGAAATTGCTATGCCGAGAACGTGCGATTTCAGAATACTGCATTGCCTGAAAACAGGGGGTTTTTTCTCCGCAGGAAAGAATCCACATCTCTCGACTTTCTGTAACGTCCTCTCTGAAAGCACAACGTGTGTCGCTCCTGGAACTTCTAGCTGCCTTATTAGAGGGGCTTTTCCCTTCCACTCTGTTCTTCACAGAATGCTGAAGTGTAGCATCGGAAAAACAGAGAAAAACGAAATGTCCCTAGGAATAAACGGAAAAGCATAAGAATGAGAGAGAAGCGTAGTGCAGAATGCATGGACACAAGGAGAAGACAAGAACCGCTCCTTTGCGATGTGCGCAGAAGAAGCCGCTCGTCCGAGAAAAGCAGCCGGCTGAAGTCGCTCTTTCTCGGCATGCGAGAGAGACGAGACCGCTGCTGAAGGCACACAGCGGCATTCGGGGAGAACCGCGATTTCTCGGCCAGCAACTGCAAACTCTCCGAAGCGGTTAACTGAGAGTGGCGCCGTCCACCCACGAGAGCGAAATAGCGAAATTGCTATGCCGAGAACGTGCGATTTCAGAATACTGCATTGCCTGAAAACAGGGGGTTTTTTCTCCGCAGGAAAGAATCCACATCTCTCGACTTTCTGTAACGTCCTCTCTGAAAGCACAACGTGTGTCGCTCCTGGAACTTCTAGCTGCCTTATTAGAGGGGCTTTTCCCTTCCACTCTGTTCTTCACAGAATGCTGAAGTGTAGCATCGGAAAAACAGAGAAAAACGAAATGTCCCTAGGAATAAACGGAAAGGCATAAGAATGAGAGAGAAGCGTAGTGCAGAATGCATGGACACAAGGAGAAGACAAGAACCGCTCCTTTGCGATGTGCGCAGAAGAAGCCGCTCGTCCGAGAAAAGCATCCGGCTGAAGTCGCTCTTTCTCGGCATGCGAGAGAGACGAGACCGCTGCTGAAGGCACACAGCGGCATTCGGGGAGAACCGCGATTTCTCGGCCAGCAACTGCAAACTCTCCGAAGCGGTTAACAGAGAGTGGCGCCGTCCACCCACGAGAGCGAAATAGCGAAATTGCTATGCCGAGAACGTGCGATTTCAGAATACTGCATTGCCTGAAAACAGGGGGTTTTTTCTCCGCAGGAAAGAATCCACATCTCTCGACTTTCTGTAACGTCCTCTCTGAAAGCACAACGTGTGTCGCTCCTGGAACTTCTAGCTGCCTTATTAGAGGGGCTTTTCCCTTCCACTCTGTTCTTCACAGAATGCTGAAGTGTAGCATCGGAAAAACAGAGAAAAACGAAATGTCCCTAGGAATAAACGGAAAGGCATAAGAATGAGAGAGAAGCGTAGTGCAGAATGCATGGACACAAGGAGAAGACAAGAACCGCTCCTTTGCGATGTGCGCAGAAGAAGCCGCTCGTCCGAGAAAAGCATCCGGCTGAAGTCGCTCTTTCTCGGCATGCGAGAGAGACGAGACCGCTGCTGAAGGCACACAGCGGCATTCGGGGAGAACCGCGATTTCTCGGCCAGCAACTGCAAACTCTCCGAAGCGGTTAACAGAGAGTGGCGCCGTCCACCCACGAGAGCGAAATAGCGAAATTGCTATGCCGAGAACGTGCGATTTCAGAATACTGCATTGCCTGAAAACAGGGGGTTTTTTCTCCGCAGGAAAGAATCCACATCTCTCGACTTTCTGTAACGTCCTCTCTGAAAGCACAACGTGTGTCGCTCCTGGAACTTCTAGCTGCCTTATTAGAGGGGCTTTTCCCTTCCACTCTGTTCTTCACAGAATGCTGAAGTGTAGCATCGGAAAAACAGAGAAAAACGAAATGTCCCTAGGAATAAACGGAAAGGCATAAGAATGAGAGAGAAGCGTAGTGCAGAATGCATGGACACAAGGAGAAGACAAGAACCGCTCCTTTGCGATGTGCGCAGAAGAAGCCGCTCGTCCGAGAAAAGCAGCCGGCTGAAGTCGCTCTTTCTCGGCATGCGAGAGAGACGAGACCGCTGCTGAAGGCACACAGCGGCATTCGGGGAGAACCGCGATTTCTCGGCCAGCAACTGCAAACTCTCCGAAGCGGTTAACTGAGAGTGGCGCCGTCCACCCACGAGAGCGAAATAGCGAAATTGCTATGCCGAGAACGTGCGATTTCAGAATACTGCATTGCCTGAAAACAGGGGGTTTTTTCTCCGCAGGAAAGAATCCACATCTCTCGACTTTCTGTAACGTCCTCTCTGAAAGCACAACGTGTGTCGCTCCTGGAACTTCTAGCTGCCTTATTAGAGGGGCTTTTCCCTTCCACTCTGTTCTTCACAGAATGCTGAAGTGTAGCATCGGAAAAACAGAGAAAAACGAAATGTCCCTAGGAATAAACGGAAAGGCATAAGAATGAGAGAGAAGCGTAGTGCAGAATGCATGGACACAAGGAGAAGACAAGAACCGCTCCTTTGCGATGTGCGCAGAAGAAGCCGCTCGTCCGAGAAAAGCATCCGGCTGAAGTCGCTCTTTCTCGGCATGCGAGAGAGACGAGACCGCTGCTGAAGGCACACAGCGGCATTCGGGGAGAACCGCGATTTCTCGGCCAGCAACTGCAAACTCTCCGAAGCGGTTAACAGAGAGTGGCGCCGTCCACCCACGAGAGCGAAATAGCGAAATTGCTATGCCGAGAACGTGCGATTTCAGAATACTGCATTGCCTGAAAACAGGGGGTTTTTTCTCCGCAGGAAAGAATCCACATCTCTCGACTTTCTGTAACGTCCTCTCTGAAAGCACAACGTGTGTCGCTCCTGGAACTTCTAGCTGCCTTATTAGAGGGGCTTTTCCCTTCCACTCTGTTCTTCACAGAATGCTGAAGTGTAGCATCGGAAAAACAGAGAAAAACGAAATGTCCCTAGGAATAAACGGAAAGGCATAAGAATGAGAGAGAAGCGTAGTGCAGAATGCATGGACACAAGGAGAAGACAAGAACCGCTCCTTTGCGATGTGCGCAGAAGAAGCCGCTCGTCCGAGAAAAGCAGCCGGCTGAAGTCGCTCTTTCTCGGCATGCGAGAGAGACGAGACCGCTGCTGAAGGCACACAGCGGCATTCGGGGAGAACCGCGATTTCTCGGCCAGCAACTGCAAACTCTCCGAAGCGGTTAACAGAGAGTGGCGCCGTCCACCCACGAGAGCGAAATAGCGAAATTGCTATGCCGAGAACGTGCGATTTCAGAATACTGCATTGCCTGAAAACAGGGGGTTTTTTCTCCGCAGGAAAGAATCCACATCTCTCGACTTTCTGTAACGTCCTCTCTGAAAGCACAACGTGTGTCGCTCCTGGAACTTCTAGCTGCCTTATTAGAGGGGCTTTTCCCTTCCACTCTGTTCTTCACAGAATGCTGAAGTGTAGCATCGGAAAAACAGAGAAAAACGAAATGTCCCTAGGAATAAACGGAAAGGCATAAGAATGAGAGAGAAGCGTAGTGCAGAATGCATGGACACAAGGAGAAGACAAGAACCGCTCCTTTGCGATGTGCGCAGAAGAAGCCGCTCGTCCGAGAAAAGCATCCGGCTGAAGTCGCTCTTTCTCGGCATGCGAGAGAGACGAGACCGCTGCTGAAGGCACACAGCGGCATTCGGGGAGAACCGCGATTTCTCGGCCAGCAACTGCAAACTCTCCGAAGCGGTTAACAGAGAGTGGCGCCGTCCACCCACGAGAGCGAAATAGCGAAATTGCTATGCCGAGAACGTGCGATTTCAGAATACTGCATTGCCTGAAAACAGGGGGTTTTTTCTCCGCAGGAAAGAATCCACATCTCTCGACTTTCTGTAACGTCCTCTCTGAAAGCACAACGTGTGTCGCTCCTGGAACTTCTAGCTGCCTTATTAGAGGGGCTTTTCCCTTCCACTCTGTTCTTCACAGAATGCTGAAGTGTAGCATCGGAAAAACAGAGAAAAACGAAATGTCCCTAGGAATAAACGGAAAGGCATAAGAATGAGAGAGAAGCGTAGTGCAGAATGCATGGACACAAGGAGAAGACAAGAACCGCTCCTTTGCGATGTGCGCAGAAGAAGCCGCTCGTCCGAGAAAAGCAGCCGGCTGAAGTCGCTCTTTCTCGGCATGCGAGAGAGACGAGACCGCTGCTGAAGGCACACAGCGGCATTCGGGGAGAACCGCGATTTCTCGGCCAGCAACTGCAAACTCTCCGAAGCGGTTAACTGAGAGTGGCGCCGTCCACCCACGAGAGCGAAATAGCGAAATTGCTATGCCGAGAACGTGCGATTTCAGAATACTGCATTGCCTGAAAACAGGGGGTTTTTTCTCCGCAGGAAAGAATCCACATCTCTCGACTTTCTGTAACGTCCTCTCTGAAAGCACAACGTGTGTCGCTCCTGGAACTTCTAGCTGCCTTATTAGAGGGGCTTTTCCCTTCCACTCTGTTCTTCACAGAATGCTGAAGTGTAGCATCGGAAAAACAGAGAAAAACGAAATGTCCCTAGGAATAAACGGAAAGGCATAAGAATGAGAGAGAAGCGTAGTGCAGAATGCATGGACACAAGGAGAAGACAAGAACCGCTCCTTTGCGATGTGCGCAGAAGAAGCCGCTCGTCCGAGAAAAGCATCCGGCTGAAGTCGCTCTTTCTCGGCATGCGAGAGAGACGAGACCGCTGCTGAAGGCACACAGCGGCATTCGGGGAGAACCGCGATTTCTCGGCCAGCAACTGCAAACTCTCCGAAGCGGTTAACAGAGAGTGGCGCCGTCCACCCACGAGAGCGAAATAGCGAAATTGCTATGCCGAGAACGTGCGATTTCAGAATACTGCATTGCCTGAAAACAGGGGGTTTTTTCTCCGCAGGAAAGAATCCACATCTCTCGACTTTCTGTAACGTCCTCTCTGAAAGCACAACGTGTGTCGCTCCTGGAACTTCTAGCTGCCTTATTAGAGGGGCTTTTCCCTTCCACTCTGTTCTTCACAGAATGCTGAAGTGTAGCATCGGAAAAACAGAGAAAAACGAAATGTCCCTAGGAATAAACGGAAAGGCATAAGAATGAGAGAGAAGCGTAGTGCAGAATGCATGGACACAAGGAGAAGACAAGAACCGCTCCTTTGCGATGTGCGCAGAAGAAGCCGCTCGTCCGAGAAAAGCAGCCGGCTGAAGTCGCTCTTTCTCGGCATGCGAGAGAGACGAGACCGCTGCTGAAGGCACACAGCGGCATTCGGGGAGAACCGCGATTTCTCGGCCAGCAACTGCAAACTCTCCGAAGCGGTTAACTGAGAGTGGCGCCGTCCACCCACGAGAGCGAAATAGCGAAATTGCTATGCCGAGAACGTGCGATTTCAGAATACTGCATTGCCTGAAAACAGGGGGTTTTTTCTCCGCAGGAAAGAATCCACATCTCTCGACTTTCTGTAACGTCCTCTCTGAAAGCACAACGTGTGTCGCTCCTGGAACTTCTAGCTGCCTTATTAGAGGGGCTTTTCCCTTCCACTCTGTTCTTCACAGAATGCTGAAGTGTAGCATCGGAAAAACAGAGAAAAACGAAATGTCCCTAGGAATAAACGGAAAGGCATAAGAATGAGAGAGAAGCGTAGTGCAGAATGCATGGACACAAGGAGAAGACAAGAACCGCTCCTTTGCGATGTGCGCAGAAGAAGCCGCTCGTCCGAGAAAAGCATCCGGCTGAAGTCGCTCTTTCTCGGCATGCGAGAGAGACGAGACCGCTGCTGAAGGCACACAGCGGCATTCGGGGAGAACCGCGATTTCTCGGCCAGCAACTGCAAACTCTCCGAAGCGGTTAACAGAGAGTGGCGCCGTCCACCCACGAGAGCGAAATAGCGAAATTGCTATGCCGAGAACGTGCGATTTCAGAATACTGCATTGCCTGAAAACAGGGGGTTTTTTCTCCGCAGGAAAGAATCCACATCTCTCGACTTTCTGTAACGTCCTCTCTGAAAGCACAACGTGTGTCGCTCCTGGAACTTCTAGCTGCCTTATTAGAGGGGCTTTTCCCTTCCACTCTGTTCTTCACAGAATGCTGAAGTGTAGCATCGGAAAAACAGAGAAAAACGAAATGTCCCTAGGAATAAACGGAAAGGCATAAGAATGAGAGAGAAGCGTAGTGCAGAATGCATGGACACAAGGAGAAGACAAGAACCGCTCCTTTGCGATGTGCGCAGAAGAAGCCGCTCGTCCGAGAAAAGCAGCCGGCTGAAGTCGCTCTTTCTCGGCATGCGAGAGAGACGAGACCGCTGCTGAAGGCACACAGCGGCATTCGGGGAGAACCGCGATTTCTCGGCCAGCAACTGCAAACTCTCCGAAGCGGTTAACAGAGAGTGGCGCCGTCCACCCACGAGAGCGAAATAGCGAAATTGCTATGCCGAGAACGTGCGATTTCAGAATACTGCATTGCCTGAAAACAGGGGGTTTTTTCTCCGCAGGAAAGAATCCACATCTCTCGACTTTCTGTAACGTCCTCTCTGAAAGCACAACGTGTGTCGCTCCTGGAACTTCTAGCTGCCTTATTAGAGGGGCTTTTCCCTTCCACTCTGTTCTTCACAGAATGCTGAAGTGTAGCATCGGAAAAACAGAGAAAAACGAAATGTCCCTAGGAATAAACGGAAAAGCATAAGAATGAGAGAGAAGCGTAGTGCAGAATGCATGGACACAAGGAGAAGACAAGAACCGCTCCTTTGCGATGTGCGCAGAAGAAGCCGCTCGTCCGAGAAAAGCAGCCGGCTGAAGTCGCTCTTTCTCGGCATGCGAGAGAGACGAGACCGCTGCTGAAGGCACACAGCGGCATTCGGGGAGAACCGCGATTTCTCGGCCAGCAACTGCAAACTCTCCGAAGCGGTTAACAGAGAGTGGCGCCGTCCACCCACGAGAGCGAAATAGCGAAATTGCTATGCCGAGAACGTGCGATTTCAGAATACTGCATTGCCTGAAAACAGGGGGTTTTTTCTCCGCAGGAAAGAATCCACATCTCTCGACTTTCTGTAACGTCCTCTCTGAAAGCACAACGTGTGTCGCTCCTGGAACTTCTAGCTGCCTTATTAGAGGGGCTTTTCCCTTCCACTCTGTTCTTCACAGAATGCTGAAGTGTAGCATCGGAAAAACAGAGAAAAACGAAATGTCCCTAGGAATAAACGGAAAAGCATAAGAATGAGAGAGAAGCGTAGTGCAGAATGCATGGACACAAGGAGAAGACAAGAACCGCTCCTTTGCGATGTGCGCAGAAGAAGCCGCTCGTCCGAGAAAAGCAGCCGGCTGAAGTCGCTCTTTCTCGGCATGCGAGAGAGACGAGACCGCTGCTGAAGGCACACAGCGGCATTCGGGGAGAACCGCGATTTCTCGGCCAGCAACTGCAAACTCTCCGAAGCGGTTAACTGAGAGTGGCGCCGTCCACCCACGAGAGCGAAATAGCGAAATTGCTATGCCGAGAACGTGCGATTTCAGAATACTGCATTGCCTGAAAACAGGGGGTTTTTTCTCCGCAGGAAAGAATCCACATCTCTCGACTTTCTGTAACGTCCTCTCTGAAAGCACAACGTGTGTCGCTCCTGGAACTTCTAGCTGCCTTATTAGAGGGGCTTTTCCCTTCCACTCTGTTCTTCACAGAATGCTGAAGTGTAGCATCGGAAAAACAGAGAAAAACGAAATGTCCCTAGGAATAAACGGAAAGGCATAAGAATGAGAGAGAAGCGTAGTGCAGAATGCATGGACACAAGGAGAAGACAAGAACCGCTCCTTTGCGATGTGCGCAGAAGAAGCCGCTCGTCCGAGAAAAGCATCCGGCTGAAGTCGCTCTTTCTCGGCATGCGAGAGAGACGAGACCGCTGCTGAAGGCACACAGCGGCATTCGGGGAGAACCGCGATTTCTCGGCCAGCAACTGCAAACTCTCCGAAGCGGTTAACAGAGAGTGGCGCCGTCCACCCACGAGAGCGAAATAGCGAAATTGCTATGCCGAGAACGTGCGATTTCAGAATACTGCATTGCCTGAAAACAGGGGGTTTTTTCTCCGCAGGAAAGAATCCACATCTCTCGACTTTCTGTAACGTCCTCTCTGAAAGCACAACGTGTGTCGCTCCTGGAACTTCTAGCTGCCTTATTAGAGGGGCTTTTCCCTTCCACTCTGTTCTTCACAGAATGCTGAAGTGTAGCATCGGAAAAACAGAGAAAAACGAAATGTCCCTAGGAATAAACGGAAAGGCATAAGAATGAGAGAGAAGCGTAGTGCAGAATGCATGGACACAAGGAGAAGACAAGAACCGCTCCTTTGCGATGTGCGCAGAAGAAGCCGCTCGTCCGAGAAAAGCATCCGGCTGAAGTCGCTCTTTCTCGGCATGCGAGAGAGACGAGACCGCTGCTGAAGGCACACAGCGGCATTCGGGGAGAACCGCGATTTCTCGGCCAGCAACTGCAAACTCTCCGAAGCGGTTAACAGAGAGTGGCGCCGTCCACCCACGAGAGCGAAATAGCGAAATTGCTATGCCGAGAACGTGCGATTTCAGAATACTGCATTGCCTGAAAACAGGGGGTTTTTTCTCCGCAGGAAAGAATCCACATCTCTCGACTTTCTGTAACGTCCTCTCTGAAAGCACAACGTGTGTCGCTCCTGGAACTTCTAGCTGCCTTATTAGAGGGGCTTTTCCCTTCCACTCTGTTCTTCACAGAATGCTGAAGTGTAGCATCGGAAAAACAGAGAAAAACGAAATGTCCCTAGGAATAAACGGAAAAGCATAAGAATGAGAGAGAAGCGTAGTGCAGAATGCATGGACACAAGGAGAAGACAAGAACCGCTCCTTTGCGATGTGCGCAGAAGAAGCCGCTCGTCCGAGAAAAGCATTCGGCTGAAGTCGCTCTTTCTCGGCATGCGAGAGAGACGAGACCGCTGCTGAAGGCACACAGCGGCATTCGGGGAGAACCGCGATTTCTCGGCCAGCAACTGCAAACTCTCCGAAGCGGTTAACAGAGAGTGGCGCCGTCCACCCACGAGAGCGAAATAGCGAAATTGCTATGCCGAGAACGTGCGATTTCAGAATACTGCATTGCCTGAAAACAGGGGGTTTTTTCTCCGCAGGAAAGAATCCACATCTCTCGACTTTCTGTAACGTCCTCTCTGAAAGCACAACGTGTGTCGCTCCTGGAACTTCTAGCTGCCTTATTAGAGGGGCTTTTCCCTTCCACTCTGTTCTTCACAGAATGCTGAAGTGTAGCATCGGAAAAACAGAGAAAAACGAAATGTCCCTAGGAATAAACGGAAAGGCATAAGAATGAGAGAGAAGCGTAGTGCAGAATGCATGGACACAAGGAGAAGACAAGAACCGCTCCTTTGCGATGTGCGCAGAAGAAGCCGCTCGTCCGAGAAAAGCAGCCGGCTGAAGTCGCTCTTTCTCGGCATGCGAGAGAGACGAGACCGCTGCTGAAGGCACACAGCGGCATTCGGGGAGAACCGCGATTTCTCGGCCAGCAACTGCAAACTCTCCGAAGCGGTTAACAGAGAGTGGCGCCGTCCACCCACGAGAGCGAAATAGCGAAATTGCTATGCCGAGAACGTGCGATTTCAGAATACTGCATTGCCTGAAAACAGGGGGTTTTTTCTCCGCAGGAAAGAATCCACATCTCTCGACTTTCTGTAACGTCCTCTCTGAAAGCACAACGTGTGTCGCTCCTGGAACTTCTAGCTGCCTTATTAGAGGGGCTTTTCCCTTCCACTCTGTTCTTCACAGAATGCTGAAGTGTAGCATCGGAAAAACAGAGAAAAACGAAATGTCCCTAGGAATAAACGGAAAAGCATAAGAATGAGAGAGAAGCGTAGTGCAGAATGCATGGACACAAGGAGAAGACAAGAACCGCTCCTTTGCGATGTGCGCAGAAGAAGCCGCTCGTCCGAGAAAAGCATCCGGCTGAAGTCGCTCTTTCTCGGCATGCGAGAGAGACGAGACCGCTGCTGAAGGCACACAGCGGCATTCGGGGAGAACCGCGATTTCTCGGCCAGCAACTGCAAACTCTCCGAAGCGGTTAACAGAGAGTGGCGCCGTCCACCCACGAGAGCGAAATAGCGAAATTGCTATGCCGAGAACGTGCGATTTCAGAATACTGCATTGCCTGAAAACAGGGGGTTTTTTCTCCGCAGGAAAGAATCCACATCTCTCGACTTTCTGTAACGTCCTCTCTGAAAGCACAACGTGTGTCGCTCCTGGAACTTCTAGCTGCCTTATTAGAGGGGCTTTTCCCTTCCAATCTGTTCTTCACAGAATGCTGAAGTGTAGCATCGGAAAAACAGAGAAAAACGAAATGTCCCTAGGAATAAACGGAAAGGCATAAGAATGAGAGAGAAGCGTAGTGCAGAATGCATGGACACAAGGAGAAGACAAGAACCGCTCCTTTGCGATGTGCGCAGAAGAAGCCGCTCGTCCGAGAAAAGCATCCGGCTGAAGTCGCTCTTTCTCGGCATGCGAGAGAGACGAGACCGCTGCTGAAGGCACACAGCGGCATTCGGGGAGAACCGCGATTTCTCGGCCAGCAACTGCAAACTCTCCGAAGCGGTTAACAGAGAGTGGCGCCGTCCACCCACGAGAGCGAAATAGCGAAATTGCTATGCCGAGAACGTGCGATTTCAGAATACTGCATTGCCTGAAAACAGGGGGTTTTTTCTCCGCAGGAAAGAATCCACATCTCTCGACTTTCTGTAACGTCCTCTCTGAAAGCACTACGTGTGTCGCTCCTGGAACTTCTAGCTGCCTTATTAGAGGGGCTTTTCCCTTCCACTCTGTTCTTCACAGAATGCTGAAGTGTAGCATCGGAAAAACAGAGAAAAACGAAATGTCCCTAGGAATAAACGGAAAAGCATAAGAATGAGAGAGAAGCGTAGTGCAGAATGCATGGACACAAGGAGAAGACAAGAACCGCTCCTTTGCGATGTGCGCAGAAGAAGCCGCTCGTCCGAGAAAAGCAGCCGGCTGAAGTCGCTCTTTCTCGGCATGCGAGAGAGACGAGACCGCTGCTGAAGGCACACAGCGGCATTCGGGGAGAACCGCGATTTCTCGGCCAGCAACTGCAAACTCTCCGAAGCGGTTAACTGAGAGTGGCGCCATCCACCCACGAGAGCGAAATAGCGAAATTGCTATGCCGAGAACGTGCGATTTCAGAATACTGCATTGCCTGAAAACAGGGGGTTTTTTCTCCGCAGGAAAGAATCCACATCTCTCGACTTTCTGTAACGTCCTCTCTGAAAGCACAACGTGTGTCGCTCCTGGAACTTCTAGCTGCCTTATTAGAGGGGCTTTTCCCTTCCACTCTGTTCTTCACAGAATGCTGAAGTGTAGCATCGGAAAAACAGAGAAAAACGAAATGTCCCTAGGAATAAACGGAAAGGCATAAGAATGAGAGAGAAGCGTAGTGCAGAATGCATGGACACAAGGAGAAGACAAGAACCGCTCCTTTGCGATGTGCGCAGAAGAAGCCGCTCGTCCGAGAAAAGCATCCGGCTGAAGTCGCTCTTTCTCGGCATGCGAGAGAGACGAGACCGCTGCTGAAGGCACACAGCGGCATTCGGGGAGAACCGCGATTTCTCGGCCAGCAACTGCAAACTCTCCGAAGCGGTTAAGAGAGAGTGGCGCCGTCCACCCACGAGAGCGAAATAGCGAAATTGCTATGCCGAGAACGTGCGATTTCAGAATACTGCATTGCCTGAAAACAGGGGGTTTTTTCTCCGCAGGAAAGAATCCACATCTCTCGACTTTCTGTAACGTCCTCTCTGAAAGCACAACGTGTGTCGCTCCTGGAACTTCTAGCTGCCTTATTAGAGGGGCTTTTCCCTTCCAATCTGTTCTTCACAGAATGCTGAAGTGTAGCATCGGAAAAACAGAGAAAAACGAAATGTCCCTAGGAATAAACGGAAAGGCATAAGAATGAGAGAGAAGCGTAGTGCAGAATGCATGGACACAAGGAGAAGACAAGAACCGCTCCTTTGCGATGTGCGCAGAAGAAGCCGCTCGTCCGAGAAAAGCATCCGGCTGAAGTCGCTCTTTCTCGGCATGCGAGAGAGACGAGACCGCTGCTGAAGGCACACAGCGGCATTCGGGGAGAACCGCGATTTCTCGGCCAGCAACTGCAAACTCTCCGAAGCGGTTAACAGAGAGTGGCGCCGTCCACCCACGAGAGCGAAATAGCGAAATTGCTATGCCGAGAACGTGCGATTTCAGAATACTGCATTGCCTGAAAACAGGGGGTTTTTTCTCCGCAGGAAAGAATCCACATCTCTCGACTTTCTGTAACGTCCTCTCTGAAAGCACTACGTGTGTCGCTCCTGGAACTTCTAGCTGCCTTATTAGAGGGGCTTTTCCCTTCCACTCTGTTCTTCACAGAATGCTGAAGTGTAGCATCGGAAAAACAGAGAAAAACGAAATGTCCCTAGGAATAAACGGAAAAGCATAAGAATGAGAGAGAAGCGTAGTGCAGAATGCATGGACACAAGGAGAAGACAAGAACCGCTCCTTTGCGATGTGCGCAGAAGAAGCCGCTCGTCCGAGAAAAGCAGCCGGCTGAAGTCGCTCTTTCTCGGCATGCGAGAGAGACGAGACCGCTGCTGAAGGCACACAGCGGCATTCGGGGAGAACCGCGATTTCTCGGCCAGCAACTGCAAACTCTCCGAAGCGGTTAACTGAGAGTGGCGCCATCCACCCACGAGAGCGAAATAGCGAAATTGCTATGCCGAGAACGTGCGATTTCAGAATACTGCATTGCCTGAAAACAGGGGGTTTTTTCTCCGCAGGAAAGAATCCACATCTCTCGACTTTCTGTAACGTCCTCTCTGAAAGCACAACGTGTGTCGCTCCTGGAACTTCTAGCTGCCTTATTAGAGGGGCTTTTCCCTTCCACTCTGTTCTTCACAGAATGCTGAAGTGTAGCATCGGAAAAACAGAGAAAAACGAAATGTCCCTAGGAATAAACGGAAAGGCATAAGAATGAGAGAGAAGCGTAGTGCAGAATGCATGGACACAAGGAGAAGACAAGAACCGCTCCTTTGCGATGTGCGCAGAAGAAGCCGCTCGTCCGAGAAAAGCATCCGGCTGAAGTCGCTCTTTCTCGGCATGCGAGAGAGACGAGACCGCTGCTGAAGGCACACAGCGGCATTCGGGGAGAACCGCGATTTCTCGGCCAGCAACTGCAAACTCTCCGAAGCGGTTAAGAGAGAGTGGCGCCGTCCACCCACGAGAGCGAAATAGCGAAATTGCTATGCCGAGAACGTGCGATTTCAGAATACTGCATTGCCTGAAAACAGGGGGTTTTTTCTCCGCAGGAAAGAATCCACATCTCTCGACTTTCTGTAACGTCCTCTCTGAAAGCACAACGTGTGTCGCTCCTGGAACTTCTAGCTGCCTTATTAGAGGGGCTTTTCCCTTCCACTCTGTTCTTCACAGAATGCTGAAGTGTAGCATCGGAAAAACAGAGAAAAACGAAATGTCCCTAGGAATAAACGGAAAGGCATAAGAATGAGAGAGAAGCGTAGTGCAGAATGCATGGACACAAGGAGAAGACAAGAACCGCTCCTTTGCGATGTGCGCAGAAGAAGCCGCTCGTCCGAGAAAAGCATCCGGCTGAAGTCGCTCTTTCTCGGCATGCGAGAGAGACGAGACCGCTGCTGAAGGCACACAGCGGCATTCGGGGAGAACCGCGATTTCTCGGCCAGCAACTGCAAACTCTCCGAAGCGGTTAACAGAGAGTGGCGCCGTCCACCCACGAGAGCGAAATAGCGAAATTGCTATGCCGAGAACGTGCGATTTCAGAATACTGCATTGCCTGAAAACAGGGGGTTTTTTCTCCGCAGGAAAGAATCCACATCTCTCGACTTTCTGTAACGTCCTCTCTGAAAGCACAACGTGTGTCGCTCCTGGAACTTCTAGCTGCCTTATTAGAGGGGCTTTTCCCTTCCACTCTGTTCTTCACAGAATGCTGAAGTGTAGCATCGGAAAAACAGAGAAAAACGAAATGTCCCTAGGAATAAACGGAAAAGCATAAGAATGAGAGAGAAGCGTAGTGCAGAATGCATGGACACAAGGAGAAGACAAGAACCGCTCCTTTGCGATGTGCGCAGAAGAAGCCGCTCGTCCGAGAAAAGCATTCGGCTGAAGTCGCTCTTTCTCGGCATGCGAGAGAGACGAGACCGCTGCTGAAGGCACAAAGCGGCATTCGGGGAGAAAAGCGATTTAACGGCCAGCAACTGCAAACTCTCCGAAGCGGTTCAACGCGAGAGCCGATTTAGACGTGCGTGAGCGAAATAACGGAACTGTGATGCCAAGAACGTGTGAATTCTGCATACTGCATTGCCTGAAAACAGGGGGTTTTTTCTCCGCAGGAAAGAATCCACATCTCTCGACTTTCTGTAACGTCCTCTCTGAAAGCACAACGTGTGTCGCTCCTGGAACTTCTAGCTGCCTTATTAGAGGGGCTTTTCCCTTCCACTCTGTTCTTCACAGAATGCTGAAGTGTAGCATCGGAAAAACAGAGAAAAACGAAATGTCCCTAGGAATAAACGGAAAAGCATAAGAATGAGAGAGAAGCGTAGTGCAGAATGCATGGACACAAGGAGAAGACAAGAACCGCTCCTTTGCGATGTGCGCAGAAGAAGCCGCTCGTCCGAGAAAAGCATCCGGCTGAAGTCGCTCTTTCTCGGCATGCGAGAGAGACGAGACCGCTGCTGAAGGCACACAGCGGCATTCGGGGAGAACCGCGATTTCTCGGCCAGCAACTGCAAACTCTCCGAAGCGGTTAACAGAGAGAGGCGCCGTCCACCCACGAGAGCGAAATAGCGAAATTGCTATGCCGAGAACGTGCGATTTCAGAATACTGCATTTCCTGAAAACAGGGGGTTTTTTCTCCGCAGGAAAGAATCCACATCTCTCGACTTTCTGTAACGTCCTCTCTGAAAGCACAACGTGTGTCGCTCCTGGAACTTCTAGCTGCCTTATTAGAGGGGCTTTTCCCTTCCACTCTGTTCTTCACAGAATGCTGAAGTGTAGCATCGGAAAAACAGAGAAAAACGAAATGTCCCTAGGAATAAACGGAAAGGCATAAGAATGAGAGAGAAGCGTAGTGCAGAATGCATGGACACAAGGAGAAGACAAGAACCGCTCCTTTGCGATGTGCGCAGAAGAAGCCGCTCGTCCGAGAAAAGCATCCGGCTGAAGTCGCTCTTTCTCGGCATGCGAGAGAGACGAGACCGCTGCTGAAGGCACACAGCGGCATTCGGGGAGAACCGCGATTTCTCGGCCAGCAACTGCAAACTCTCCGAAGCGGTTAACAGAGAGTGGCGCTGTCCACCCACGAGAGCGAAATAGCGAAATTGCTATGCCGAGAACGTGCGATTTCAGAATACTGCATTGCCTGAAAACAGGGGGTTTTTTCTCCGCAGGAAAGAATCCACATCTCTCGACTTTCTGTAACGTCCTCTCTGAAAGCACAACGTGTGTCGCTCCTGGAACTTCTAGCTGCCTTATTAGAGGGGCTTTTCCCTTCCACTCTGTTCTTCACAGAATGCTGAAGTGTAGCATCGGAAAAACAGAGAAAAACGAAATGTCCCTAGGAATAAACGGAAAGGCATAAGAATGAGAGAGAAGCGTAGTGCAGAATGCATGGACACAAGGAGAAGACAAGAACCGCTCCTTTGCGATGTGCGCAGAAGAAGCCGCTCGTCCGAGAAAAGCATCCGGCTGAAGTCGCTCTTTCTCGGCATGCGAGAGAGACGAGACCGCTGCTGAAGGCACAAAGCGGCATTCGGGGAGAAAAGCGATTTAACGGCCAGCAACTGCAAACTCTCCGAAGCGGTTCAACGCGAGAGCCGATTTAGACGTGCGTGAGCGAAATAACGGAACTGTGATGCCAAGAACGTGTGAATTCTGCATACTGCATTGCCTGAAAACAGGGGGTTTTTTCTCCGCAGGAAAGAATCCACATCTCTCGACTTTCTGTAACGTCCTCTCTGAAAGCACAACGTGTGTCGCTCCTGGAACTTCTAGCTGCCTTATTAGAGGGGCTTTTCCCTTCCACTCTGTTCTTCACAGAATGCTGAAGTGTAGCATCGGAAAAACAGAGAAAAACGAAATGTCCCTAGGAATAAACGGAAAGGCATAAGAATGAGAGAGAAGCGTAGTGCAGAATGCATGGACACAAGGAGAAGACAAGAACCGCTCCTTTGCGATGTGCGCAGAAGAAGCCGCTCGTCCGAGATAAGCAGCCGGCTGAAGTCGCTCTTTCTCGGCATGCGAGAGAGACGAGACCGCTGCTGAAGGCACAAAGCGGCATTCGGGGAGAAGTGCGATTTAACGGCCAGCAACTGCAAACTCTCCGAAGCGGTTAACAGAGAGTGGCGCTGTCCACCCACGAGAGCGAAATAGCGAAATTGCTATGCCGAGAACGTGCGATTTCAGAATACTGCATTTCCTGAAAACAGGGGGTTTTTTCTCCGCAGGAAAGAATCCACATCTCTCGACTTTCTGTAACGTCCTCTCTGAAAGCACAACGTGTGTCTCTCCTGGAACTTCTAGCTACCTTATTAGAGGGGCTTTTCCCTTCTACTATGTTCGTCACAGAATGCTGAAGTGTAGCATCGGAAAAACAGAGAAAAACGAAATGTCCCTAGGAATCAAGGGTTAAGAATGAGAGAGAAGCGTAGTGCAGAATGCATGGACACAAGGAGAAGTCAGAACCACTCCTTTGGGATGTGCGCAGAAGAAGCCGCTCGTCCGAGAAAAGCATCCGGCTGAAGTCGCCCTTTCTCGGCATCCGACAAGACCGCTGTTGAAGTCTGAAAGTGGTATTCGGGGAGAAAAGCGATTTCTCAGTCAGCAACTGCAAACTCTCCGTAGAGATAATGTCATTGGATTGGAGAAATGTGGTATTTCGGGGAGATAATGTCCTAATTTGGGGAGAAGATGCCGTTCTGTGAGGGGGAAGCATGCATTTCTGAGAGAAAATCTCCTATTTAGGGTGAAAGTGTCATCTTGCTAACGAACTTCATGGAGAAATTATGAGGTATTTTTATGAAACCTGGTATTCCCTTGAAAGAGTATATCTGTGATCAAATGCCATATTTCTGGGAGGGAACATCTGATGTGGGGGGGAGAAGGTGATGTATGTGTGAGAAAGCTGGTGTTTCTGGGAGAAAATGTCAGGTATTGGTGAGGAAACAGATGCTAGAGAGGGAAAAGGGAGAGAAGTGGTTTCTCCCCTTTGGGAGAGAAGTGGTATTTCTGGGAGAAAATGCCCCAAATCGGGGAGTAAGTGTCTTCCTGAGGCGTGTCATGGATTAGATTTGATAGGAAATGGAGGTGTTTCACAGAGTAGCGGCACTTCTGGGAGAAAATGTCCTCAGTGGGAAAGACAATGTCCTCTTGAGGGAAGAAAACAGGTCTTTCTTACAGCAAATGTCATCCAATTGGGAGAAAATCTCCTCTCTTGGGGAGAAAAGCGGTCTTTCTGAGAGAAGGTGTCCTCTTCTTGGCTGCAAGTGTCCCATTTGGCATTGTCATGGAGGCTTTTTGGGGAGAAAGCGTGTGGCAGTTGTAAGAGAAGGGGTATTTCTGGGAGCAAATCTCCTCTTTTTGGAAGAGAAGGTGAAATTTCCAAGGGAAAAGTGGCATTTCTGGGAGGAAATGACATAGCTGGGGGAGAAAAGTGGGAACCGGTGGGAAAGAAGATCTTGTACTGGAGAGCAACGGTGGTCTTTTTGGTGTGCCAAGTGGTCTCTTGGGGAGACAACGTGGTAAATAGGGGAGACAATGTCCTCTGGAGGAGTGTCAAGTAGTATTTGGGAGAGCAAACGTCAGGTATTTCTCGGAAACCGGCTGTTTCTGGGAGATAGTAGCAGACTTGGTTGGAAAATGACAGGTGTTTGTGAGAAAGCTGGTATTTTGGGAAAAAAAGGCCGTTTTTTAAAGAATAAGCTGGCATTTCTGGGAGAATATGTCCCATCTTTGGGAGAAAACGGGTGTATGTGGGAGAAAATGTCGTGTATTTGGGAGAAAGCTGGTGTATGTGGGAGAAAAGGCCATTGTGATGGGAGTCAGTGTGATCTTGAGGAGTGGAAAGCAGTATTCTTGAGATGAAACGTGAGGTATTTCTAAGAGTCCTGGTATTTCTGGGAGAAAATGTCTTGTTTTGGAGAGCCAAAGTCCCATTTTGGGGGCAGAAGCTGGTATTTCTGTGACACTGCCATCTTGATGGGGGTAAGTGTGATCTTGAGGAGTGTAAAGCAGCATTTTGGTTAGAAAATGGGAGCTCTTCCTAAGAGCAGTGCTATTTCTGGGAGAAAAGGAGCTCTACTGGGCATAAAAATGGTGTATCTGTGATAAAATGCCACATTTCTGAAAGAAACTGTCCTCTTGCGGAGTGTAATGCTGTATGTTCCGGAGGAAATGGGAAATATTCAGCAGAGTCCTGGTATTTCTGGGAGAAGAGGTCTGATGTGGGGGGGGGAAGGTGATGTATCTGTGAGAAAGCTGGTGTTTCTGGGAGAAAATGCCAGGTATTGGTGAGGAAACAGATGCTAGAGAGGGAAAAGGCTGGTATTTTGGGGAAAAAAGGCCGTTTTTTAAAGAATAAGCTGGCATTTCTGGGAGAATATGTCCCATCTTTGGGAGAAAACGGGTGTATGTGGGAGAAAATGTCGTGTATTTGGGAGAAAGCTGGTGTATGTGGGAGAAAAGGCCATTGTGATGGGAGTCAGTGTGATCTTGAGGAGTGGAAAGCAGTATTCTTCAGATGAAACGTGAGGTATTTCTAAGAGTCCTGGTATTTCTGGGAGAAAATGTCTTGTTTTGGAGAGCCAAAGTCCCATTTTGGGGGCAGAAGCTGGTATTTCTGTGACACTGCCATCTTGATGGGGGTAAGTGTGATCTTGAGGAGTGTAAAGCAGCATTTTGGTTAGAAAATGGGAGCTCTTCCTAAGAGCAGTGCTATTTCTGGGAGAAAAGGAGCTCTACTGGGCATAAAAATGGTGTATCTGTGATAAAATGCCACATTTCTGAAAGAAACTGTCCTCTTGCGGAGTGTAATGCTGTATGTTCCGGAGGAAATGGGAAATATTCAGCAGAGTCCTGGTATTTCTGGGAGAAGAGGTCTGATGTGGGGGGGGGAAGGTGATGTATCTGTGAGAAAGCTGGTGTTTCTGGGAGAAAATGCCAGGTATTGGTGAGGAAACAGATGCTAGAGAGGGAAAAGGCTGGTATTTTGGGGAAAAAAGGCCGTTTTTTAAAGAATAAGCTGGCATTTCTGGGAGAATATGTCCCATCTTTGGGAGAAAACGGGTGTATGTGGGAGAAAATGTCGTGTATTTGGGAGAAAGCTGGTGTATGTGGGAGAAAAGGCCATTGTGATGGGAGTCAGTGTGATCTTGAGGAGTGGAAAGCAGTATTCTTGAGATGAAACGTGAGGTATTTCTAAGAGTCCTGGTATTTCTGGGAGAAAATGTCTTGTTTTGGAGAGCCAAAGTCCCATTTTGGGGGCAGAAGCTGGTATTTCTGTGACACTGCCATCTTGATGGGGGTAAGTGTGATCTTGAGGAGTGTAAAGCAGCATTTTGGTTAGAAAATGGGAGCTCTTCCTAAGAGCAGTGCTATTTCTGGGAGAAAAGGAGCTCTACTGGGCATAAAAATGGTGTATCTGTGATAAAATGCCACATTTCTGAAAGAAACTGTCCTCTTGCGGATTGTAATGCTGTATGTTCCGGAGGAAATGGGAAATATTCAGCAGAGTCCTGGTATTTCTGGGAGAAGAGGTCTGATGTGGGGGGGGGAAGGTGATGCATCTGTGAGAAAGCTGGTGTTTCTGGGAGAAAATGCCAGGTATTGGTGAGGAAACAGATGCTAGAGAGGGAAAAGGCTGGTATTTTGGGGAAAAAAGGCCGTTTGTTAAAGAATAAGCTGGCATTTCTGGGAGAATATGTCCCATCTTTGGGAGAAAACGGGTGTATGTGGGAGAAAATGTCGTGTATTTGGGAGAAAGCTGGTGTATGTGGGAGAAAAGGCCATTGTGATGGGAGTCAGTGTGATCTTGAGGAGTGGAAAGCAGTATTCTTGAGATGAAACGTGAGGTATTTCTAAGAGTCCTGGTATTTCTGGGAGAAAATGTCTTGTTTTGGAGAGCCAAAGTCCCATTTTGGGGGCAGAAGCTGGTATTTCTGTGACACTGCCATCTTGATGGGGGTAAGTGTGATCTTGAGGAGTGTAAAGCAGCATTTTGGTTAGAAAATGGGAGCTCTTCCTAAGAGCAGTGCTATTTCTGGGAGAAAAGGAGCTCTACTGGGCATAAAAATGGTGTATCTGTGATAAAAGGCCACATTTCTGAAAGAAACTGTCCTCTTGCGGAGTGTAATGCTGTATGTTCCGGAGGAAATGGGAAATATTCAGCAGAGTCCTGGTATTTCTGGGAGAAGAGGTCTGATGTGGGGGGGGGAAGGTGATGTATCTGTGAGAAAGCTGGTGTTTCTGGGAGAAAATGCCAGGTATTGGTGAGGAAACAGATGCTAGAGAGGGAAAAGGCCATCCCTTTGGGAGAGAAGTGGTATTTCTGGGAGAAAATGCCCCAAATCGGGGAGTAAGTGTCATCCTGAGGCGTGTCATGGAGTAGATTTGGGAGGAAATGGAGGTGTTTCACAGAGTAGCGGCACTTCTGGGAGAAAATGTCCTCAGTGGGAAAGACAATGTCCTCTTGAGGGAAGAAAACAGGTCTTTCTTACAGCAAATGTCATCCAATTGGGAGAAAATCTCCTCTCTTGGGGAGAAAAGTGGTCTTTCTGAGAGAAGGTGTCCTCTTCTTGGCTGCAAGT
Source organism: Phasianus colchicus (assembly GCF_987193195.1). Taxonomy (NCBI): domain Eukaryota; kingdom Metazoa; phylum Chordata; class Aves; order Galliformes; family Phasianidae; genus Phasianus; species Phasianus colchicus. The sequence goes on along the minus strand of NW_028325250.1, from coordinate 56,096 downwards.
GTCCCATTTGGCATTGTCATGGAGGCTTTTTGGGGAGAAAGCGTGTGGCAGTTGTAAGAGAAGGGGTATTTCTGGGAGCAAATCTCCTCTTTTTGGAAGAGAAGGTGAAATTTCCAAGGGAAAAGTGGCATTTCTGGGAGGAAATGACATAGCTGGGGGAGAAAAGTGGGAACCGGTGGGAAAGAAGATCTTGTACTGGAGAGCAACGGTGGTCTTTTTGGTGTGCCAAGTGGTCTCTTGGGGAGACAACGTGGTAAATAGGGGAGACAATGTCCTCTGGAGGAGTGTCAAGTAGTATTTGGGAGAGCAAACGTCAGGTATTTCTCGGAAACCGGCTGTTTCTGGGAGATAGTAGCAGACTTGGTTGGAAAATGACAGGTGTTTGTGAGAAAGCTGGTATTTTGGGAAAAAAAGGCCGTTTTTTAAAGAATAAGCTGGCATTTCTGGGAGAATATGTCCCATCTTTGGGAGAAAACGGGTGTATGTGGGAGAAAATGTCGTGTATTTGGGAGAAAGCTGGTGTATGTGGGAGAAAAGGCCATTGTGATGGGAGTCAGTGTGATCTTGAGGAGTGGAAAGCAGTATTCTTGAGATGAAACGTGAGGTATTTCTAAGAGTCCTGGTATTTCTGGGAGAAAATGTCTTGTTTTGGAGAGCCAAAGTCCCATTTTGGGGGCAGAAGCTGGTATTTCTGTGACACTGCCATCTTGATGGGGGTAAGTGTGATCTTGAGGAGTGTAAAGCAGCATTTTGGTTAGAAAATGGGAGCTCTTCCTAAGAGCAGTGCTATTTCTGGGAGAAAAGGAGCTCTACTGGGCATAAAAATGGTGTATCTGTGATAAAATGCCACATTTCTGAAAGAAACTGTCCTCTTGCGGAGTGTAATGCTGTATGTTCCAGAGGAAATGGGAAATATTCAGCAGAGTCCTGGTATTTCTGGGAGAAGAGGTCTGATGTGGGGGGGGGAAGGTGATGCATCTGTGAGAAAGCTGGTGTTTCTGGGAGAAAATGCCAGGTATTGGTGAGGAAACAGATGCTAGAGAGGGAAAAGGCTGGTATTTTGGGGAAAAAAGGCCGTTTTTTAAAGAATAAGCTGGCATTTCTGGGAGAATATGTCCCATCTTTGGGAGAAAACGGGTGTATGTGGGAGAAAATGTCGTGTATTTGGGAGAAAGCTGGTGTATGTGGGAGAAAAGGCCATTGTGATGGGAGTCAGTGTGATCTTGAGGAGTGGAAAGCAGTATTCTTGAGATGAAACGTGAGGTATTTCTAAGAGTCCTGGTATTTCTGGGAGAAAATGTCTTGTTTTGGAGAGCCAAAGTCCCATTTTGGGGGCAGAAGCTGGTATTTCTGTGACACTGCCATCTTGATGGGGGTAAGTGTGATCTTGAGGAGTGTAAAGCAGCATTTTGGTTAGAAAATGGGAGCTCTTCCTAAGAGCAGTGCTATTTCTGGGAGAAAAGGAGCTCTACTGGGCATAAAAATGGTGTATCTGTGATAAAAGGCCACATTTCTGAAAGAAACTGTCCTCTTGCGGAGTGTAATGCTGTATGTTCCGGAGGAAATGGGAAATATTCAGCAGAGTCCTGGTATTTCTGGGAGAAGAGGTCTGATGTGGGGGGGGGAAGGTGATGTATCTGTGAGAAAGCTGGTGTTTCTGGGAGAAAATGCCAGGTATTGGTGAGGAAACAGATGCTAGAGAGGGAAAAGGCCATCCCTTTGGGAGAGAAGTGGTATTTCTGGGAGAAAATGCCCCAAATCGGGGAGTAAGTGTCATCCTGAGGCGTGTCATGGAGTAGATTTGGGAGGAAATGGAGGTGTTTCACAGAGTAGCGGCACTTCTGGGAGAAAATGTCCTCAGTGGGAAAGACAATGTCCTCTTGAGGGAAGAAAACAGGTCTTTCTTACAGCAAATGTCATCCAATTGGGAGAAAATCTCCTCTCTTGGGGAGAAAAGTGGTCTTTCTGAGAGAAGGTGTCCTCTTCTTGGCTGCAAGTGTCCCATTTGGCATTGTCATGGAGGCTTTTTGGGGAGAAAGCGTGTGGCAGTTGTAAGAGAAGGGGTATTTCTGGGAGCAAATCTCCTCTTTTTGGAAGAGAAGGTGAAATTTCCAAGGGAAAAGTGGCATTTCTGGGAGGAAATGACATAGCTGGGGGAGAAAAGTGGGAACCGGTGGGAAAGAAGATCTTGTACTGGAGAGCAACGGTGGTCTTTTTGGTGTGCCAAGTGGTCTCTTGGGGAGACAACGTGGTAAATAGGGGAGACAATGTCCTCTGGAGGAGTGTCAAGTAGTATTTGGGAGAGCAAACGTCAGGTATTTCTCGGAAACCGGCTGTTTCTGGGAGATAGTAGCAGACTTGGTTGGAAAATGACAGGTGTTTGTGAGAAAGCTGGTATTTTGGGAAAAAAAGGCCGTTTTTTAAAGAATAAGCTGGCATTTCTGGGAGAATATGTCCCATCTTTGGGAGAAAACGGGTGTATGTGGGAGAAAATGTCGTGTATTTGGGAGAAAGCTGGTGTATGTGGGAGAAAAGGCCATTGTGATGGGAGTCAGTGTGATCTTGAGGAGTGGAAAGCAGTATTCTTGAGATGAAACGTGAGGTATTTCTAAGAGTCCTGGTATTTCTGGGAGAAAATGTCTTGTTTTGGAGAGCCAAAGTCCCATTTTGGGGGCAGAAGCTGGTATTTCTGTGACACTGCCATCTTGATGGGGGTAAGTGTGATCTTGAGGAGTGTAAAGCAGCATTTTGGTTAGAAAATGGGAGCTCTTCCTAAGAGCAGTGCTATTTCTGGGAGAAAAGGAGCTCTACTGGGCATAAAAATGGTGTATCTGTGATAAAATGCCACATTTCTGAAAGAAACTGTCCTCTTGCGGAGTGTAATGCTGTATGTTCCGGAGGAAATGGGAAATATTCAGCAGAGTCCTGGTATTTCTGGGAGAAGAGGTCTGATGTGGGGGGGGGAAGGTGATGCATCTGTGAGAAAGCTGGTGTTTCTGGGAGAAAATGCCAGGTATTGGTGAGGAAACAGATGCTAGAGAGGGAAAAGGCTGGTATTTTGGGGAAAAAAGGCCGTTTGTTAAAGAATAAGCTGGCATTTCTGGGAGAATATGTCCCATCTTTGGGAGAAAACGGGTGTATGTGGGAGAAAATGTCGTGTATTTGGGAGAAAGCTGGTGTATGTGGGAGAAAAGGCCATTGTGATGGGAGTCAGTGTGATCTTGAGGAGTGGAAAGCAGTATTCTTGAGATGAAACGTGAGGTATTTCTAAGAGTCCTGGTATTTCTGGGAGAAAATGTCTTGTTTTGGAGAGCCAAAGTCCCATTTTGGGGGCAGAAGCTGGTATTTCTGTGACACTGCCATCTTGATGGGGGTAAGTGTGATCTTGAGGAGTGTAAAGCAGCATTTTGGTTAGAAAATGGGAGCTCTTCCTAAGAGCAGTGCTATTTCTGGGAGAAAAGGAGCTCTACTGGGCATAAAAATGGTGTATCTGTGATAAAATGCCACATTTCTGAAAGAAACTGTCCTCTTGCGGAGTGTAATGCTGTATGTTCCGGAGGAAATGGGAAATATTCAGCAGAGTCCTGGTATTTCTGGGAGAAGAGGTCTGATGTGGGGGGGGGGAAGGTGATGTATCTGTGAGAAAGCTGGTGTTTCTGGGAGAAAATGCCAGGTATTGGTGAGGAAACAGATGCTAGAGAGGGAAAAGGCCATCCCTTTGGGAGAGAAGTGGTATTTCTGGGAGAAAATGCCCCAAATCGGGGAGTAAGTGTCATCCTGAGGCGTGTCATGGAGTAGATTTGGGAGGAAATGGAGGTGTTTCACAGAGTAGCGGCACTTCTGGGAGAAAATGTCCTCAGTGGGAAAGACAATGTCCTCTTGAGGGAAGAAAACAGGTCTTTCTTACAGCAAATGTCATCCAATTGGGAGAAAATCTCCTCTCTTGGGGAGAAAAGTGGTCTTTCTGAGAGAAGGTGTCCTCTTCTTGGCTGCAAGTGTCCCATTTGGCATTGTCATGGAGGCTTTTTGGGGAGAAAGCGTGTGGCAGTTGTAAGAGAAGGGGTATTTCTGGGAGCAAATCTCCTCTTTTTGGAAGAGAAGGTGAAATTTCCAAGGGAAAAGTGGCATTTCTGGGAGGAAATGACATAGCTGGGGGAGAAAAGTGGGAACCGGTGGGAAAGAAGATCTTGTACTGGAGAGCAACGGTGGTCTTTTTGGTGTGCCAAGTGGTCTCTTGGGGAGACAACGTGGTAAATAGGGGAGACAATGTCCTCTGGAGGAGTGTCAAGTAGTATTTGGGAGAGCAAACGTCAGGTATTTCTCGGAAACCGGCTGTTTCTGGGAGATAGTAGCAGACTTGGTTGGAAAATGACAGGTGTTTGTGAGAAAGCTGGTATTTTGGGAAAAAAAGGCCGTTTTTTAAAGAATAAGCTGGCATTTCTGGGAGAATATGTCCCATCTTTGGGAGAAAACGGGTGTATGTGGGAGAAAATGTCGTGTATTTGGGAGAAAGCTGGTGTATGTGGGAGAAAAGGCCATTGTGATGGGAGTCAGTGTGATCTTGAGGAGTGGAAAGCAGTATTCTTGAGATGAAACGTGAGGTATTTCTAAGAGTCCTGGTATTTCTGGGAGAAAATGTCTTGTTTTGGAGAGCCAAAGTCCCATTTTGGGGGCAGAAGCTGGTATTTCTGTGACACTGCCATCTTGATGGGGGTAAGTGTGATCTTGAGGAGTGTAAAGCAGCATTTTGGTTAGAAAATGGGAGCTCTTCCTAAGAGCAGTGCTATTTCTGGGAGAAAAGGAGCTCTACTGGGCATAAAAATGGTGTATCTGTGATAAAATGCCACATTTCTGAAAGAAACTGTCCTCTTGCGGAGTGTAATGCTGTATGTTCCGGAGGAAATGGGAAATATTCAGCAGAGTCCTGGTATTTCTGGGAGAAGAGGTCTGATGTGGGGGGGGGGAAGGTGATGTATCTGTGAGAAAGCTGGTGTTTCTGGGAGAAAATGCCAGGTATTGGTGAGGAAACAGATGCTAGAGAGGGAAAAGGCTGGTATTTTGGGGAAAAAAGGCCGTTTGTTAAAGAATAAGCTGGCATTTCTGGGAGAATATGTCCCATCTTTGGGAGAAAACGGGTGTATGTGGGAGAAAATGTCGTGTATTTGGGAGAAAGCTGGTGTATGTGGGAGAAAAGGCCATTGTGATGGGAGTCAGTGTGATCTTGAGGAGTGGAAAGCAGTATTCTTGAGATGAAACGTGAGGTATTTCTAAGAGTCCTGGTATTTCTGGGAGAAAATGTCTTGTTTTGGAGAGCCAAAGTCCCATTTTGGGGGCAGAAGCTGGTATTTCTGTGACACTGCCATCTTGATGGGGGTAAGTGTGATCTTGAGGAGTGTAAAGCAGCATTTTGGTTAGAAAATGGGAGCTCTTCCTAAGAGCAGTGCTATTTCTGGGAGAAAAGGAGCTCTACTGGGCATAAAAATGGTGTATCTGTGATAAAATGCCACATTTCTGAAAGAAACTGTCCTCTTGCGGAGTGTAATGCTGTATGTTCCGGAGGAAATGGGAAATATTCAGCAGAGTCCTGGTATTTCTGGGAGAAGAGGTCTGATGTGGGGGGGGGAAGGTGATGTATCTGTGAGAAAGCTGGTGTTTCTGGGAGAAAATGCCAGGTATTGGTGAGGAAACAGATGCTAGAGAGGGAAAAGGCTGGTATTTTGGGGAAAAAAAGGCCGTTTGTTAAAGAATAAGCTGGCATTTCTGGGAGAATATGTCCCATCTTTGGGAGAAAACGGGTGTATGTGGGAGAAAATGTCGTGTATTTGGGAGAAAGCTGGTGTATGTGGGAGAAAAGGCCATTGTGATGGGAGTCAGTGTGATCTTGAGGAGTGGAAAGCAGTATTCTTGAGATGAAACGTGAGGTATTTCTAAGAGTCCTGGTATTTCTGGGAGAAAATGTCTTGTTTTGGAGAGCCAAAGTCCCATTTTGGGGGCAGAAGCTGGTATTTCTGTGACACTGCCATCTTGATGGGGGTAAGTGTGATCTTGAGGAGTGTAAAGCAGCATTTTGGTTAGAAAATGGGAGCTCTTCCTAAGAGCAGTGCTATTTCTGGGAGAAAAGGAGCTCTACTGGGCATAAAAATGGTGTATCTGTGATAAAATGCCACATTTCTGAAAGAAACTGTCCTCTTGCGGAGTGTAATGCTGTATGTTCCGGAGGAAATGGGAAATATTCAGCAGAGTCCTGGTATTTCTGGGAGAAGAGGTCTGATGTGGGGGGGGGAAGGTGATGTATCTGTGAGAAAGCTGGTGTTTCTGGGAGAAAATGCCAGGTATTGGTGAGGAAACAGATGCTAGAGAGGGAAAAGGCTGGGATTTTGGGGAAAAAAGGCCGTTTGTTAAAGAATAAGCTGGCATTTCTGGGAGAATATGTCCCATCTTTGGGAGAAAACGGGTGTATGTGGGAGAAAATGTCGTGTATTTGGGAGAAAGCTGGTGTATGTGGGAGAAAAGGCCATTGTGATGGGAGTCAGTGTGATCTTGAGGAGTGGAAAGCAGTATTCTTGAGATGAAACGTGAGGTATTTCTAAGAGTCCTGGTATTTCTGGGAGAAAATGTCTTGTTTTGGAGAGCCAAAGTCCCATTTTGGGGGCAGAAGCTGGTATTTCTGTGACACTGCCATCTTGATGGGGGTAAGTGTGATCTTGAGGAGTGTAAAGCAGCATTTTGGTTAGAAAATGGGAGCTCTTCCTAAGAGCAGTGCTATTTCTGGGAGAAAAGGAGCTCTACTGGGCATAAAAATGGTGTATCTGTGATAAAATGCCACATTTCTGAAAGAAACTGTCCTCTTGCGGAGTGTAATGCTGTATGTTCCGGAGGAAATGGGAAATATTCAGCAGAGTCCTGGTATTTCTGGGAGAAGAGGTCTGATGTGGGGGGGGGAAGGTGATGTATCTGTGAGAAAGCTGGTGTTTCTGGGAGAAAATGCCAGGTATTGGTGAGGAAACAGATGCTAGAGAGGGAAAAGGCTGGTATTTTGGGGAAAAAAGGCCGTTTGTTAAAGAATAAGCTGGCATTTCTGGGAGAATATGTCCCATCTTTGGGAGAAAACGGGTGTATGTGGGAGAAAATGTCGTGTATTTGGGAGAAAGCTGGTGTATGTGGGAGAAAAGGCCATTGTGATGGGAGTCAGTGTGATCTTGAGGAGTGGAAAGCAGTATTCTTGAGATGAAACGTGAGGTATTTCTAAGAGTCCTGGTATTTCTGGGAGAAAATGTCTTGTTTTGGAGAGCCAAAGTCCCATTTTGGGGGCAGAAGCTGGTATTTCTGTGACACTGCCATCTTGATGGGGGTAAGTGTGATCTTGAGGAGTGTAAAGCAGCATTTTGGTTAGAAAATGGGAGCTCTTCCTAAGAGCAGTGCTATTTCTGGGAGAAAAGGAGCTCTACTGGGCATAAAAATGGTGTATCTGTGATAAAATGCCACATTTCTGAAAGAAACTGTCCTCTTGCGGAGTGTAATGCTGTATGTTCCGGAGGAAATGGGAAATATTCAGCAGAGTCCTGGTATTTCTGGGAGAAGAGGTCTGATGTGGGGGGGGGAAGGTGATGTATCTGTGAGAAAGCTGGTGTTTCTGGGAGAAAATGCCAGGTATTGGTGAGGAAACAGATGCTAGAGAGGGAAAAGGCTGGTATTTTGGGGAAAAAAGGCCGTTTTTTAAAGAATAAGCTGGCATTTCTGGGAGAATATGTCCCATCTTTGGGAGAAAACGGGTGTATGTGGGAGAAAATGTCGTGTATTTGGGAGAAAGCTGGTGTATGTGGGAGAAAAGGCCATTGTGATGGGAGTCAGTGTGATCTTGAGGAGTGGAAAGCAGTATTCTTGAGATGAAACGTGAGGTATTTCTAAGAGTCCTGGTATTTCTGGGAGAAAATGTCTTGTTTTGGAGAGCCAAAGTCCCATTTTGGGGGCAGAAGCTGGTATTTCTGTGACACTGCCATCTTGATGGGGGTAAGTGTGATCTTGAGGAGTGTAAAGCAGCATTTTGGTTAGAAAATGGGAGCTCTTCCTAAGAGCAGTGCTATTTCTGGGAGAAAAGGAGCTCTACTGGGCATAAAAATGGTGTATCTGTGATAAAATGCCACATTTCTGAAAGAAACTGTCCTCTTGCGGAGTGTAATGCTGTATGTTCCGGAGGAAATGGGAAATATTCAGCAGAGTCCTGGTATTTCTGGGAGAAGAGGTCTGATGTGGGGGGGGGAAGGTGATGTATCTGTGAGAAAGCTGGTGTTTCTGGGAGAAAATGCCAGGTATTGGTGAGGAAACAGATGCTAGAGAGGGAAAAGGCTGGTATTTTGGGGAAAAAAGGCCGTTTGTTAAAGAATAAGCTGGCATTTCTGGGAGAATATGTCCCATCTTTGGGAGAAAACGGGTGTATGTGGGAGAAAATGTCGTGTATTTGGGAGAAAGCTGGTGTATGTGGGAGAAAAGGCCATTGTGATGGGAGTCAGTGTGATCTTGAGGAGTGGAAAGCAGTATTCTTGAGATGAAACGTGAGGTATTTCTAAGAGTCCTGGTATTTCTGGGAGAAAATGTCTTGTTTTGGAGAGCCAAAGTCCCATTTTGGGGGCAGAAGCTGGTATTTCTGTGACACTGCCATCTTGATGGGGGTAAGTGTGATCTTGAGGAGTGTAAAGCAGCATTTTGGTTAGAAAATGGGAGCTCTTCCTAAGAGCAGTGCTATTTCTGGGAGAAAAGGAGCTCTACTGGGCATAAAAATGGTGTATCTGTGATAAAATGCCACATTTCTGAAAGAAACTGTCCTCTTGCGGAGTGTAATGCTGTATGTTCCGGAGGAAATGGGAAATATTCAGCAGAGTCCTGGTATTTCTGGGAGAAGAGGTCTGATGTGGGGGGGAAGGTGATGTATCTGTGAGAAAGCTGGTGTTTCTGGGAGAAAATGCCAGGTATTGGTGAGGAAACAGATGCTAGAGAGGGAAAAGGCTGGGATTTTGGGGAAAAAAGGCCGTTTTTTAAAGAATAAGCTGGCATTTCTGGGAGAATATGTCCCATCTTTGGGAGAAAACGGGTGTATGTGGGAGAAAATGTCGTGTATTTGGGAGAAAGCTGGTGTATGTGGGAGAAAAGGCCATTGTGATGGGAGTCAGTGTGATCTTGAGGAGTGGAAAGCAGTATTCTTGAGATGAAACGTGAGGTATTTCTAAGAGTCCTGGTATTTCTGGGAGAAAATGTCTTGTTTTGGAGAGCCAAAGTCCCATTTTGGGGGCAGAAGCTGGTATTTCTGTGACACTGCCATCTTGATGGGGGTAAGTGTGATCTTGAGGAGTGTAAAGCAGCATTTTGGTTAGAAAATGGGAGCTCTTCCTAAGAGCAGTGCTATTTCTGGGAGAAAAGGAGCTCTACTGGGCATAAAAATGGTGTATCTGTGATAAAATGCCACATTTCTGAAAGAAACTGTCCTCTTGCGGAGTGTAATGCTGTATGTTCCGGAGGAAATGGGAAATATTCAGCAGAGTCCTGGTATTTCTGGGAGAAGAGGTCTGATGTGGGGGGGGGAAGGTGATGTATCTGTGAGAAAGCTGGTGTTTCTGGGAGAAAATGCCAGGTATTGGTGAGGAAACAGATGCTAGAGAGGGAAAAGGCTGGTATTTTGGGGAAAAAAGGCCGTTTGTTAAAGAATAAGCTGGCATTTCTGGGAGAATATGTCCCATCTTTGGGAGAAAACGGGTGTATGTGGGAGAAAATGTCGTGTATTTGGGAGAAAGCTGGTGTATGTGGGAGAAAAGGCCATTGTGATGGGAGTCAGTGTGATCTTGAGGAGTGGAAAGCAGTATTCTTGAGATGAAACGTGAGGTATTTCTAAGAGTCCTGGTATTTCTGGGAGAAAATGTCTTGTTTTGGAGAGCCAAAGTCCCATTTTGGGGGCAGAAGCTGGTATTTCTGTGACACTGCCATCTTGATGGGGGTAAGTGTGATCTTGAGGAGTGTAAAGCAGCATTTTGGTTAGAAAATGGGAGCTCTTCCTAAGAGCAGTGCTATTTCTGGGAGAAAAGGAGCTCTACTGGGCATAAAAATGGTGTATCTGTGATAAAATGCCACATTTCTGAAAGAAACTGTCCTCTTGCGGAGTGTAATGCTGTATGTTCCGGAGGAAATGGGAAATATTCAGCAGAGTCCTGGTATTTCTGGGAGAAGAGGTCTGATGTGGGGGGGGGAAGGTGATGTATCTGTGAGAAAGCTGGTGTTTCTGGGAGAAAATGCCAGGTATTGGTGAGGAAACAGATGCTAGAGAGGGAAAAGGCTGGTATTTTGGGGAAAAAAGGCCGTTTTTTAAAGAATAAGCTGGCATTTCTGGGAGAATATGTCCCATCTTTGGGAGAAAACGGGTGTATGTGGGAGAAAATGTCGTGTATTTGGGAGAAAGCTGGTGTATGTGGGAGAAAAGGCCATTGTGATGGGAGTCAGTGTGATCTTGAGGAGTGGAAAGCAGTATTCTTGAGATGAAACGTGAGGTATTTCTAAGAGTCCTGGTATTTCTGGGAGAAAATGTCTTGTTTTGGAGAGCCAAAGTCCCATTTTGGGGGCAGAAGCTGGTATTTCTATGACACTGCCATCTTGATGGGGGTAAGTGTGATCTTGAGGAGTGTAAAGCAGCATTTTGGTTAGAAAATGGGAGCTCTTCCTAAGAGCAGTGCTATTTCTGGGAGAAAAGGAGCTCTACTGGGCATAAAAATGGTGTATCTGTGATAAAATGCCACATTTCTGAAAGAAACTGTCCTCTTGCGGAGTGTAATGCTGTATGTTCCGGAGGAAATGGGAAATATTCAGCAGAGTCCTGGTATTTCTGGGAGAAGAGGTCTGATGTGGGGGGGGGGAAGGTGATGTATCTGTGAGAAAGCTGGTGTTTCTGGGAGAAAATGCCAGGTATTGGTGAGGAAACAGATGCTAGAGAGGGAAAAGGCCATCCCTTTGGGAGAGAAGTGGTATTTCTGGGAGAAAATGCCCCAAATCGGGGAGTAAGTGTCATCCTGAGGCGTGTCATGGAGTAGATTTGGGAGGAAATGGAGGTGTTTCACAGAGTAGCGGCACTTCTGGGAGAAAATGTCCTCAGTGGGAAAGACAATGTCCTCTTGAGGGAAGAAAACAGGTCTTTCTTACAGCAAATGTCATCCAATTGGGAGAAAATCTCCTCTCTTGGGGAGAAAAGTGGTCTTTCTGAGAGAAGGTGTCCTCTTCTTGGCTGCAAGTGTCCCATTTGGCATTGTCATGGAGGCTTTTTGGGGAGAAAGCGTGCGGCAGTTGTAAGAGAAGGGGTATTTCTGGGAGCAAATCTCCTCTTTTTGGAAGAGAAGGTGAAATTTCCAAGGGAAAAGTGGCATTTCTGGGAGGAAATGACATAGCTGGGGGAGAAAAGTGGGAACCGGTGGGAAAGAAGATCTTGTACTGGAGAGCAACGGTGGTCTTTTTGGTGTGCCAAGTGGTCTCTTGGGGAGACAACGTGGTAAATAGGGGAGACAATGTCCTCTGGAGGAGTGTCAAGTAGTATTTGGGAGAGCAAACGTCAGGTATTTCTCGGAAACCGGCTGTTTCTGGGAGATAGTAGCAGACTTGGTTGGAAAATGACAGGTGTTTGTGAGAAAGCTGGTATTTTGGGAAAAAAAGGCCGTTTTTTAAAGAATAAGCTGGCATTTCTGGGAGAATATGTCCCATCTTTGGGAGAAAACGTGTGTATGTGGGAGAAAATGTCACCTTCCCCCCAAATATTTCCCATTTCCTCCGGAACATACAGGATTACACTCCGCAAGAGGACAGTTTCTTTCAGAAATGTGGCATTTTATCACAGATACACCATTTTTATGCCCAGTAGAGCTCCTTTTCTCCCAGAAATAGCACTGCTCTTAGGAAGAGCTCCCATTTTCTAACCAAAATGCTGCTTTACACTCCTCAAGATCACACTTACCCCCATCAAGATGGCAGTGTCACAGAAATACCAGCTTCTGCCCCCAAAATGGGACTTTGGCTCTCCAAAACAAGACATTTTCTCCCAGAAATACCAGGACTCTTAGAAATACCTCACGTTTCATCTCAAGAATACTGCTTTCCACTCCTCAAGATCACACTGACTCCCATCACAATGGCCTTTTCTCCCACATACACCAGCTTTCTCCCAAATACACGACATTTTCTCCCACATACACCCGTTTTCTCCCAAAGATGGGACATATTCTCCCAGAAATGCCAGCTTATTCTTTAAAAAACGGCCTTTTTTCCCCAAAATACCAGCCTTTTCCCTCTCTAGCATCTGTTTCCTCACCAATACCTGGCATTTTCTCCCAGAAACACCAGCTTTCTCACAGATACATCACCTTCCCCCCCCCACATCAGACCTCTTCTCCCAGAAATACCAGGACTCTGCTGAATATTTCCCATTTCCTCCGGAACATACAGCATTACACTCCGCAAGAGGACAGTTTCTTTCAGAAATGTGGCATTTTATCACAGATACACCATTTTTATGCCCAGTAGAGCTCCTTTTCTCCCAGAAATAGCACTGCTCTTAGGAAGAGCTCCCATTTTCTAACCAAAATGCTGCTTTACACTCCTCAAGATCACACTTACCCCCATCAAGATGGCAGTGTCACAGAAATACCAGCTTCTGCCCCCAAAATGGGACTTTGGCTCTCCAAAACAAGACATTTTCTCCCAGAAATACCAGGACTCTTAGAAATACCTCACGTTTCATCTCAAGAATACTGCTTTCCACTCCTCAAGATCACACTGACTCCCATCACAATGGCCTTTTCTCCCACATACACCAGCTTTCTCCCAAATACACGACATTTTCTCCCACATACACCCGTTTTCTCCCAAAGATGGGACATATTCTCCCAGAAATGCCAGCTTATTCTTTAAAAAACGGCCTTTTTTCCCCAAAATACCAGCCTTTTCCCTCTCTAGCATCTGTTTCCTCACCAATACCTGGCATTTTCTCCCAGAAACACCAGCTTTCTCACAGATACATCACCTTCCCCCCCCCACATCAGACCTCTTCTCCCAGAAATACCAGGACTCTGCTGAATATTTCCCATTTCCTCCGGAACATACAGCATTACACTCCGCAAGAGGACAGTTTCTTTCAGAAATGTGGCATTTTATCACAGATACACCATTTTTATGCCCAGTAGAGCTCCTTTTCTCCCAGAAATAGCACTGCTCTTAGGAAGAGCTCCCATTTTCTAACCAAAATGCTGCTTTACACTCCTCAAGATCACACTTACCCCCATCAAGATGGCAGTGTCACAGAAATACCAGCTTCTGCCCCCAAAATGGGACTTTGGCTCTCCAAAACAAGACATTTTCTCCCAGAAATACCAGGACTCTTAGAAATACCTCACGTTTCATCTCAAGAATACTGCTTTCCACTCCTCAAGATCACACTGACTCCCATCACAATGGCCTTTTCTCCCACATACACCAGCTTTCTCCCAAATACACGACATTTTCTCCCACATACACCCGTTTTCTCCCAAAGATGGGACATATTCTCCCAGAAATGCCAGCTTATTCTTTAACAAACGGCCTTTTTTCCCCAAAATACCAGCTTTCTCACAAACACCTGTCATTTTCCAACCAAGTCTGCTACTATCTCCCAGAAACAGCCGGTTTCCTAGAAGTACCTGACGTTTGCTCTCCCAAATACTACTTGACACTCCTCCAGAGGACATTGTCTCCCCTATTTACCACGTTGTCTCCCCAAGAGACCACTTGGCACACCAAAAAGACCACCGTTGCTCTCCAGTACAAGATCTTCTTTCCCACCGGTTCCCACTTTTCTCCCCCAGCTATGTCATTTCCTCCCAGAAATGCCACTTTTCCCTTGGAAATTTCACCTTCTCTTCCAAAAAGAGGAGATTTGCTCCCAGAAATACCCCTTCTCTTACAACTGCCACACGCTTTCTCCCCAAAAAGCCTCCATGACAATGCCAAATGGGACACTTGCAGCCAAGAAGAGGACACCTTCTCTCAGAAAGACCACTTTTCTCCCCAAGAGAGGAGATTTTCTCCCAATTGGATGACATTTGCTGTAAGAAAGACCTGTTTTCTTCCCTCAAGAGGACATTGTCTTTCCCACTGAGGACATTTTCTCCCAGAAGTGCCGCTACTCTGTGAAACACCTCCATTTCCTCCCAAATCTACTCCATGACACGCCTCAGGATGACACTTACTCCCCGATTTGGGGCATTTTCTCCCAGAAATACCACTTCTCTCCCAAAGGGATGGCCTTTTCCCTCTCTAGCATCTGTTTCCTCACCAATACCTGGCATTTTCTCCCAGAAACACCAGCTTTCTCACAGATACATCACCTTCCCCCCCCCACATCAGACCTCTTCTCCCAGAAATACCAGGACTCTGCTGAATATTTCCCATTTCCTCCGGACCATACAGCATTACACTCCGCAAGAGGACAGTTTCTTTCAGAAATGTGGCATTTTATCACAGATACACCATTTTTATGCCCAGTAGAGCTCCTTTTCTCCCAGAAATAGCACTGCTCTTAGGAAGAGCTCCCATTTTCTAACCAAAATGCTGCTTTACACTCCTCAAGATCACACTTACCCCCATCAAGATGGCAGTGTCACAGAAATACCAGCTTCTGCCCCCAAAATGGGACTTTGGCTCTCCAAAACAAGACATTTTCTCCCAGAAATACCAGGACTCTTAGAAATACCTCACGTTTCATCTCAAGAATACTGCTTTCCACTCCTCAAGATCACACTGACTCCCATCACAATGGCCTTTTCTCCCACATACACCAGCTTTCTCCCAAATACACGACATTTTCTCCCACATACACCCGTTTTCTCCCAAAGATGGGACATATTCTCCCAGAAATGCCAGCTTATTCTTTAAAAAACGGCCTTTTTTCCCCAAAATCCCAGCCTTTTCCCTCTCTAGCATCTGTTTCCTCACCAATACCTGGCATTTTCTCCCAGAAACACCAGCTTTCTCACAGATACATCACCTTCCCCCCCCCACATCAGACCTCTTCTCCCAGAAATACCAGGACTCTGCTGAATATTTCCCATTTCCTCCGGAACATACAGCATTACACTCCGCAAGAGGACAGTTTCTTTCAGAAATGTGGCATTTTATCACAGATACACCATTTTTATGCCCAGTAGAGCTCCTTTTCTCCCAGAAATAGCACTGCTCTTAGGAAGAGCTCCCATTTTCTAACCAAAATGCTGCTTTACACTCCTCAAGATCACACTTACCCCCATCAAGATGGCAGTGTCACAGAAATACCAGCTTCTGCCCCCAAAATGGGACTTTGGCTCTCCAAAACAAGACATTTTCTCCCAGAAATACCAGGACTCTTAGAAATACCTCACGTTTCATCTCAAGAATACTGCTTTCCACTCCTCAAGATCACACTGACTCCCATCACAATGGCCTTTTCTCCCACATACACCAGCTTTCTCCCAAATACACGACATTTTCTCCCACATACACCCGTTTTCTCCCAAAGATGGGACATATTCTCCCAGAAATGCCAGCTTATTCTTTAACAAACGGCCTTTTTTCCCCAAAATACCAGCCTTTTCCCTCTCTAGCATCTGTTTCCTCACCAATACCTGGCATTTTCTCCCAGAAACACCAGCTTTCTCACAGATACATCACCTTCCCCCCCCACATCAGACCTCTTCTCCCAGAAATACCAGGACTCTGCTGAATATTTCCCATTTCCTCCGGAACATACAGCATTACACTCCGCAAGAGGACAGTTTCTTTCAGAAATGTGGCATTTTATCACAGATACACCATTTTTATGCCCAGTAGAGCTCCTTTTCTCCCAGAAATAGCACTGCTCTTAGGAAGAGCTCCCATTTTCTAACCAAAATGCTGCTTTACACTCCTCAAGATCACACTTACCCCCATCAAGATGGCAGTGTCAGAGAAATACCAGCTTCTGCCCCCAAAATGGGACTTTGGCTCTCCAAAACAAGACATTTTCTCCCAGAAATACCAGGACTCTTAGAAATACCTCACGTTTCATCTCAAGAATACTGCTTTCCACTCCTCAAGATCACACTGACTCCCATCACAATGGCCTTTTCTCCCACATACACCAGCTTTCTCCCAAATACACGACATTTTCTCCCACATACACCCGTTTTCTCCCAAAGATGGGACATATTCTCCCAGAAATGCCAGCTTATTCTTTAAAAAACGGCCTTTTTTCCCCAAAATCCCAGCCTTTTCCCTCTCTAGCATCTGTTTCCTCACCAATACCTGGCATTTTCTCCCAGAAACACCAGCTTTCTCACAGATACATCACCTTCCCCCCCCCACATCAGACCTCTTCTCCCAGAAATACCAGGACTCTGCTGAATATTTCCCATTTCCTCCGGAACATACAGCATTACACTCCGCAAGAGGACAGTTTCTTTCAGAAATGTGGCATTTTATCACAGATACACCATTTTTATGCCCAGTAGAGCTCCTTTTCTCCCAGAAATAGCACTGCTCTTAGGAAGAGCTCCCATTTTCTAACCAAAATGCTGCTTTACACTCCTCAAGATCACACTTACCCCCATCAAGATGGCAGTGTCACAGAAATACCAGCTTCTGCCCCCAAAATGGGACTTTGGCTCTCCAAAACAAGACATTTTCTCCCAGAAATACCAGGACTCTTAGAAATACCTCACGTTTCATCTCAAGAATACTGCTTTCCACTCCTCAAGATCACACTGACTCCCATCACAATGGCCTTTTCTCCCACATACACCAGCTTTCTCCCAAATACACGACATTTTCTCCCACATACACCCGTTTTCTCCCAAAGATGGGACATATTCTCCCAGAAATGCCAGCTTATTCTTTAACAAACGGCCTTTTTTCCCCAAAATACCAGCCTTTTCCCTCTCTAGCATCTGTTTCCTCACCAATACCTGGCATTTTCTCCCAGAAACACCAGCTTTCTCACAGATACATCACCTTCCCCCCCCCACATCAGACCTCTTCTCCCAGAAATACCAGGACTCTGCTGAATATTTCCCATTTCCTCCGGAACATACAGCATTACACTCCGCAAGAGGACAGTTTCTTTCAGAAATGTGGCATTTTATCACAGATACACCATTTTTATGCCCAGTAGAGCTCCTTTTCTCCCAGAAATAGCACTGCTCTTAGGAAGAGCTCCCATTTTCTAACCAAAATGCTGCTTTACACTCCTCAAGATCACACTTACCCCCATCAAGATGGCAGTGTCACAGAAATACCAGCTTCTGCCCCCAAAATGGGACTTTGGCTCTCCAAAACAAGACATTTTCTCCCAGAAATACCAGGACTCTTAGAAATACCTCACGTTTCATCTCAAGAATACTGCTTTCCACTCCTCAAGATCACACTGACTCCCATCACAATGGCCTTTTCTCCCACATACACCAGCTTTCTCCCAAATACACGACATTTTCTCCCACATACACCCGTTTTCTCCCAAAGATGGGACATATTCTCCCAGAAATGCCAGCTTATTCTTTAACAAACGGCCTTTTTTCCCCAAAATCCCAGCCTTTTCCCTCTCTAGCATCTGTTTCCTCACCAATACCTGGCATTTTCTCCCAGAAACACCAGCTTTCTCACAGATACATCACCTTCCCCCCCCCCACATCAGACCTCTTCTCCCAGAAATACCAGGACTCTGCTGAATATTTCCCATTTCCTCCGGAACATACAGCATTACACTCCGCAAGAGGACAGTTTCTTTCAGAAATGTGGCATTTTATCACAGATACACCATTTTTATGCCCAGTAGAGCTCCTTTTCTCCCAGAAATAGCACTGCTCTTAGGAAGAGCTCCCATTTTCTAACCAAAATGCTGCTTTACACTCCTCAAGATCACACTTACCCCCATCAAGATGGCAGTGTCAGAGAAATACCAGCTTCTGCCCCCAAAATGGGACTTTGGCTCTCCAAAACAAGACATTTTCTCCCAGAAATACCAGGACTCTTAGAAATACCTCACGTTTCATCTCAAGAATACTGCTTTCCACTCCTCAAGATCACACTGACTCCCATCACAATGGCCTTTTCTCCCACATACACCAGCTTTCTCCCAAATACACGACATTTTCTCCCACATACACCCGTTTTCTCCCAAAGATGGGACATATTCTCCCAGAAATGCCAGCTTATTCTTTAACAAACGGCCTTTTTTCCCCAAAATACCAGCCTTTTCCCTCTCTAGCATCTGTTTCCTCACCAATACCTGGCATTTTCTCCCAGAAACACCAGCTTTCTCACAGATACATCACCTTCCCCCCCCCACATCAGACCTCTTCTCCCAGAAATACCAGGACTCTGCTGAATATTTCCCATTTCCTCCGGAACATACAGCATTACACTCCGCAAGAGGACAGTTTCTTTCAGAAATGTGGCATTTTATCACAGATACACCATTTTTATGCCCAGTAGAGCTCCTTTTCTCCCAGAAATAGCACTGCTCTTAGGAAGAGCTCCCATTTTCTAACCAAAATGCTGCTTTACACTCCTCAAGATCACACTTACCCCCATCAAGATGGCAGTGTCACAGAAATACCAGCTTCTGCCCCCAAAATGGGACTTTGGCTCTCCAAAACAAGACATTTTCTCCCAGAAATACCAGGACTCTTAGAAATACCTCACGTTTCATCTCAAGAATACTGCTTTCCACTCCTCAAGATCACACTGACTCCCATCACAATGGCCTTTTCTCCCACATACACCAGCTTTCTCCCAAATACACGACATTTTCTCCCACATACACCCGTTTTCTCCCAAAGATGGGACATATTCTCCCAGAAATGCCAGCTTATTCTTTAACAAACGGCCTTTTTTCCCCAAAATACCAGCCTTTTCCCTCTCTAGCATCTGTTTCCTCACCAATACCTGGCATTTTCTCCCAGAAACACCAGCTTTCTCACAGATACATCACCTTCCCCCCCCCACATCAGACCTCTTCTCCCAGAAATACCAGGACTCTGCTGAATATTTCCCATTTCCTCCGGAACATACAGCATTACACTCCGCAAGAGGACAGTTTCTTTCAGAAATGTGGCATTTTATCACAGATACACCATTTTTATGCCCAGTAGAGCTCCTTTTCTCCCAGAAATAGCACTGCTCTTAGGAAGAGCTCCCATTTTCTAACCAAAATGCTGCTTTACACTCCTCAAGATCACACTTACCCCCATCAAGATGGCAGTGTCACAGAAATACCAGCTTCTGCCCCCAAAATGGGACTTTGGCTCTCCAAAACAAGACATTTTCTCCCAGAAATACCAGGACTCTTAGAAATACCTCACGTTTCATCTCAAGAATACTGCTTTCCACTCCTCAAGATCACACTGACTCCCATCACAATGGCCTTTTCTCCCACATACACCAGCTTTCTCCCAAATACACGACATTTTCTCCCACATACACCCGTTTTCTCCCAAAGATGGGACATATTCTCCCAGAAATGCCAGCTTATTCTTTAACAAACGGCCTTTTTTCCCCAAAATCCCAGCCTTTTCCCTCTCTAGCATCTGTTTCCTCACCAATACCTGGCATTTTCTCCCAGAAACACCAGCTTTCTCACAGATACATCACCTTCCCCCCCCCCACATCAGACCTCTTCTCCCAGAAATACCAGGACTCTGCTGAATATTTCCCATTTCCTCCGGAACATACAGCATTACACTCCGCAAGAGGACAGTTTCTTTCAGAAATGTGGCATTTTATCACAGATACACCATTTTTATGCCCAGTAGAGCTCCTTTTCTCCCAGAAATAGCACTGCTCTTAGGAAGAGCTCCCATTTTCTAACCAAAATGCTGCTTTACACTCCTCAAGATCACACTTACCCCCATCAAGATGGCAGTGTCAGAGAAATACCAGCTTCTGCCCCCAAAATGGGACTTTGGCTCTCCAAAACAAGACATTTTCTCCCAGAAATACCAGGACTCTTAGAAATACCTCACGTTTCATCTCAAGAATACTGCTTTCCACTCCTCAAGATCACACTGACTCCCATCACAATGGCCTTTTCTCCCACATACACCAGCTTTCTCCCAAATACACGACATTTTCTCCCACATACACCCGTTTTCTCCCAAAGATGGGACATATTCTCCCAGAAATGCCAGCTTATTCTTTAACAAACGGCCTTTTTTCCCCAAAATACCAGCCTTTTCCCTCTCTAGCATCTGTTTCCTCACCAATACCTGGCATTTTCTCCCAGAAACACCAGCTTTCTCACAGATACATCACCTTCCCCCCCCCACATCAGACCTCTTCTCCCAGAAATACCAGGACTCTGCTGAATATTTCCCATTTCCTCCGGAGCATACAGCATTACACTCCGCAAGAGGACAGTTTCTTTCAGAAATGTGGCATTTTATCACAGATACACCATTTTTATGCCCAGTAGAGCTCCTTTTCTCCCAGAAATAGCACTGCTCTTAGGAAGAGCTCCCATTTTCTAACCAAAATGCTGCTTTACACTCCTCAAGATCACACTTACCCCCATCAAGATGGCAGTGTCAGAGAAATACCAGCTTCTGCCCCCAAAATGGGACTTTGGCTCTCCAAAACAAGACATTTTCTCCCAGAAATACCAGGACTCTTAGAAATACCTCACGTTTCATCTCAAGAATACTGCTTTCCACTCCTCAAGATCACACTGACTCCCATCACAATGGCCTTTTCTCCCACATACACCAGCTTTCTCCCAAATACACGACATTTTCTCCCACATACACCCGTTTTCTCCCAAAGATGGGACATATTCTCCCAGAAATGCCAGCTTATTCTTTAACAAACGGCCTTTTTTCCCCAAAATACCAGCCTTTTCCCTCTCTAGCATCTGTTTCCTCACCAATACCTGGCATTTTCTCCCAGAAACACCAGCTTTCTCACAGATACATCACCTTCCCCCCCCCACATCAGACCTCTTCTCCCAGAAATACCAGGACTCTGCTGAATATTTCCCATTTCCTCCGGAACATACAGCATTACACTCCGCAAGAGGACAGTTTCTTTCAGAAATGTGGCATTTTATCACAGATACACCATTTTTATGCCCAGTAGAGCTCCTTTTCTCCCAGAAATAGCACTGCTCTTAGGAAGAGCTCCCATTTTCTAACCAAAATGCTGCTTTACACTCCTCAAGATCACACTTACCCCCATCAAGATGGCAGTGTCACAGAAATACCAGCTTCTGCCCCCAAAATGGGACTTTGGCTCTCCAAAACAAGACATTTTCTCCCAGAAATACCAGGACTCTTAGAAATACCTCACGTTTCATCTCAAGAATACTGCTTTCCACTCCTCAAGATCACACTGACTCCCATCACAATGGCCTTTTCTCCCACATACACCAGCTTTCTCCCAAATACACGACATTTTCTCCCACATACACCCGTTTTCTCCCAAAGATGGGACATATTCTCCCAGAAATGCCAGCTTATTCTTTAACAAACGGCCTTTTTTTCCCCAAAATACCAGCCTTTTCCCTCTCTAGCATCTGTTTCCTCACCAATACCTGGCATTTTCTCCCAGAAACACCAGCTTTCTCACAGATACATCACCTTCCCCCCCCCACATCAGACCTCTTCTCCCAGAAATACCAGGACTCTGCTGAATATTTCCCATTTCCTCCGGAACATACAGCATTACACTCCGCAAGAGGACAGTTTCTTTCAGAAATGTGGCATTTTATCACAGATACACCATTTTTATGCCCAGTAGAGCTCCTTTTCTCCCAGAAATAGCACTGCTCTTAGGAAGAGCTCCCATTTTCTAACCAAAATGCTGCTTTACACTCCTCAAGATCACACTTACCCCCATCAAGATGGCAGTGTCACAGAAATACCAGCTTCTGCCCCCAAAATGGGACTTTGGCTCTCCAAAACAAGACATTTTCTCCCAGAAATACCAGGACTCTTAGAAATACCTCACGTTTCATCTCAAGAATACTGCTTTCCACTCCTCAAGATCACACTGACTCCCATCACAATGGCCTTTTCTCCCACATACACCAGCTTTCTCCCAAATACACGACATTTTCTCCCACATACACCCGTTTTCTCCCAAAGATGGGACATATTCTCCCAGAAATGCCAGCTTATTCTTTAACAAACGGCCTTTTTTCCCCAAAATACCAGCCTTTTCCCTCTCTAGCATCTGTTTCCTCACCAATACCTGGCATTTTCTCCCAGAAACACCAGCTTTCTCACAGATACATCACCTTCCCCCCCCCACATCAGACCTCTTCTCCCAGAAATACCAGGACTCTGCTGAATATTTCCCATTTCCTCCGGAACATACAGCATTACACTCCGCAAGAGGACAGTTTCTTTCAGAAATGTGGCATTTTATCACAGATACACCATTTTTATGCCCAGTAGAGCTCCTTTTCTCCCAGAAATAGCACTGCTCTTAGGAAGAGCTCCCATTTTCTAACCAAAATGCTGCTTTACACTCCTCAAGATCACACTTACCCCCATCAAGATGGCAGTGTCACAGAAATACCAGCTTCTGCCCCCAAAATGGGACTTTGGCTCTCCAAAACAAGACATTTTCTCCCAGAAATACCAGGACTCTTAGAAATACCTCACGTTTCATCTCAAGAATACTGCTTTCCACTCCTCAAGATCACACTGACTCCCATCACAATGGCCTTTTCTCCCACATACACCAGCTTTCTCCCAAATACACGACATTTTCTCCCACATACACCCGTTTTCTCCCAAAGATGGGACATATTCTCCCAGAAATGCCAGCTTATTCTTTAACAAACGGCCTTTTTTCCCCAAAATACCAGCCTTTTCCCTCTCTAGCATCTGTTTCCTCACCAATACCTGGCATTTTCTCCCAGAAACACCAGCTTTCTCACAGATACATCACCTTCCCCCCCCCACATCAGACCTCTTCTCCCAGAAATACCAGGACTCTGCTGAATATTTCCCATTTCCTCCGGAACATACAGCATTACACTCCGCAAGAGGACAGTTTCTTTCAGAAATGTGGCATTTTATCACAGATACACCATTTTTATGCCCAGTAGAGCTCCTTTTCTCCCAGAAATAGCACTGCTCTTAGGAAGAGCTCCCATTTTCTAACCAAAATGCTGCTTTACACTCCTCAAGATCACACTTACCCCCATCAAGATGGCAGTGTCACAGAAATACCAGCTTCTGCCCCCAAAATGGGACTTTGGCTCTCCAAAACAAGACATTTTCTCCCAGAAATACCAGGACTCTTAGAAATACCTCACGTTTCATCTCAAGAATACTGCTTTCCACTCCTCAAGATCACACTGACTCCCATCACAATGGCCTTTTCTCCCACATACACCAGCTTTCTCCCAAATACACGACATTTTCTCCCACATACACCCGTTTTCTCCCAAAGATGGGACATATTCTCCCAGAAATGCCAGCTTATTCTTTAACAAACGGCCTTTTTTCCCCAAAATACCAGCCTTTTCCCTCTCTAGCATCTGTTTCCTCACCAATACCTGGCATTTTCTCCCAGAAACACCAGCTTTCTCACAGATACATCACCTTCCCCCCCCCACATCAGACCTCTTCTCCCAGAAATACCAGGACTCTGCTGAATATTTCCCATTTCCTCCGGAACATACAGCATTACACTCCGCAAGAGGACAGTTTCTTTCAGAAATGTGGCATTTTATCACAGATACACCATTTTTATGCCCAGTAGAGCTCCTTTTCTCCCAGAAATAGCACTGCTCTTAGGAAGAGCTCCCATTTTCTAACCAAAATGCTGCTTTACACTCCTCAAGATCACACTTACCCCCATCAAGATGGCAGTGTCAGAGAAATACCAGCTTCTGCCCCCAAAATGGGACTTTGGCTCTCCAAAACAAGACATTTTCTCCCAGAAATACCAGGACTCTTAGAAATACCTCACGTTTCATCTCAAGAATACTGCTTTCCACTCCTCAAGATCACACTGACTCCCATCACAATGGCCTTTTCTCCCACATACACCAGCTTTCTCCCAAATACACGACATTTTCTCCCACATACACCCGTTTTCTCCCAAAGATGGGACATATTCTCCCAGAAATGCCAGCTTATTCTTTAACAAACGGCCTTTTTTCCCCAAAATACCAGCCTTTTCCCTCTCTAGCATCTGTTTCCTCACCAATACCTGGCATTTTCTCCCAGAAACACCAGCTTTCTCACAGATACATCACCTTCCCCCCCCCACATCAGACCTCTTCTCCCAGAAATACCAGGACTCTGCTGAATATTTCCCATTTCCTCCGGAACATACAGCATTACACTCCGCAAGAGGACAGTTTCTTTCAGAAATGTGGCATTTTATCACAGATACACCATTTTTATGCCCAGTAGAGCTCCTTTTCTCCCAGAAATAGCACTGCTCTTAGGAAGAGCTCCCATTTTCTAACCAAAATGCTGCTTTACACTCCTCAAGATCACACTTACCCCCATCAAGATGGCAGTGTCACAGAAATACCAGCTTCTGCCCCCAAAATGGGACTTTGGCTCTCCAAAACAAGACATTTTCTCCCAGAAATACCAGGACTCTTAGAAATACCTCACGTTTCATCTCAAGAATACTGCTTTCCACTCCTCAAGATCACACTGACTCCCATCACAATGGCCTTTTCTCCCACATACACCAGCTTTCTCCCAAATACACGACATTTTCTCCCACATACACCCGTTTTCTCCCAAAGATGGGACATATTCTCCCAGAAATGCCAGCTTATTCTTTAACAAACGGCCTTTTTTCCCCAAAATACCAGCCTTTTCCCTCTCTAGCATCTGTTTCCTCACCAATACCTGGCATTTTCTCCCAGAAACACCAGCTTTCTCACAGATACATCACCTTCCCCCCCCCACATCAGACCTCTTCTCCCAGAAATACCAGGACTCTGCTGAATATTTCCCATTTCCTCCGGAACATACAGCATTACACTCCGCAAGAGGACAGTTTCTTTCAGAAATGTGGCATTTTATCACAGATACACCATTTTTATGCCCAGTAGAGCTCCTTTTCTCCCAGAAATAGCACTGCTCTTAGGAAGAGCTCCCATTTTCTAACCAAAATGCTGCTTTACACTCCTCAAGATCACACTTACCCCCATCAAGATGGCAGTGTCACAGAAATACCAGCTTCTGCCCCCAAAATGGGACTTTGGCTCTCCAAAACAAGACATTTTCTCCCAGAAATACCAGGACTCTTAGAAATACCTCACGTTTCATCTCAAGAATACTGCTTTCCACTCCTCAAGATCACACTGACTCCCATCACAATGGCCTTTTCTCCCACATACACCAGCTTTCTCCCAAATACACGACATTTTCTCCCACATACACCCGTTTTCTCCCAAAGATGGGACATATTCTCCCAGAAATGCCAGCTTATTCTTTAACAAACGGCCTTTTTTCCCCAAAATACCAGCCTTTTCCCTCTCTAGCATCTGTTTCCTCACCAATACCTGGCATTTTCTCCCAGAAACACCAGCTTTCTCACAGATACATCACCTTCCCCCCCCCACATCAGACCTCTTCTCCCAGAAATACCAGGACTCTGCTGAATATTTCCCATTTCCTCCGGAACATACAGCATTACACTCCGCAAGAGGACAGTTTCTTTCAGAAATGTGGCATTTTATCACAGATACACCATTTTTATGCCCAGTAGAGCTCCTTTTCTCCCAGAAATAGCACTGCTCTTAGGAAGAGCTCCCATTTTCTAACCAAAATGCTGCTTTACACTCCTCAAGATCACACTTACCCCCATCAAGATGGCAGTGTCACAGAAATACCAGCTTCTGCCCCCAAAATGGGACTTTGGCTCTCCAAAACAAGACATTTTCTCCCAGAAATACCAGGACTCTTAGAAATACCTCACGTTTCATCTCAAGAATACTGCTTTCCACTCCTCAAGATCACACTGACTCCCATCACAATGGCCTTTTCTCCCACATACACCAGCTTTCTCCCAAATACACGACATTTTCTCCCACATACACCCGTTTTCTCCCAAAGATGGGACATATTCTCCCAGAAATGCCAGCTTATTCTTTAACAAACGGCCTTTTTTCCCCAAAATACCAGCCTTTTCCCTCTCTAGCATCTGTTTCCTCACCAATACCTGGCATTTTCTCCCAGAAACACCAGCTTTCTCACAGATACATCACCTTCCCCCCCCCACATCAGACCTCTTCTCCCAGAAATACCAGGACTCTGCTGAATATTTCCCATTTCCTCCGGAACATACAGCATTACACTCCGCAAGAGGACAGTTTCTTTCAGAAATGTGGCATTTTATCACAGATACACCATTTTTATGCCCAGTAGAGCTCCTTTTCTCCCAGAAATAGCACTGCTCTTAGGAAGAGCTCCCATTTTCTAACCAAAATGCTGCTTTACACTCCTCAAGATCACACTTACCCCCATCAAGATGGCAGTGTCACAGAAATACCAGCTTCTGCCCCCAAAATGGGACTTTGGCTCTCCAAAACAAGACATTTTCTCCCAGAAATACCAGGACTCTTAGAAATACCTCACGTTTCATCTCAAGAATACTGCTTTCCACTCCTCAAGATCACACTGACTCCCATCACAATGGCCTTTTCTCCCACATACACCAGCTTTCTCCCAAATACACGACATTTTCTCCCACATACACCCGT
The DNA here is from genome assembly GCF_987193195.1 of Phasianus colchicus. Lineage (NCBI taxonomy): Eukaryota > Metazoa > Chordata > Aves > Galliformes > Phasianidae > Phasianus > Phasianus colchicus. Next base: position 29,353 of record NW_028325250.1, on the reverse strand, counting down.
TTTCTCCCAAAGATGGGACATATTCTCCCAGAAATGCCAGCTTATTCTTTAACAAACGGCCTTTTTTCCCCAAAATACCAGCCTTTTCCCTCTCTAGCATCTGTTTCCTCACCAATACCTGGCATTTTCTCCCAGAAACACCAGCTTTCTCACAGATACATCACCTTCCCCCCCCCACATCAGACCTCTTCTCCCAGAAATACCAGGACTCTGCTGAATATTTCCCATTTCCTCCGGAACATACAGCATTACACTCCGCAAGAGGACAGTTTCTTTCAGAAATGTGGCATTTTATCACAGATACACCATTTTTATGCCCAGTAGAGCTCCTTTTCTCCCAGAAATAGCACTGCTCTTAGGAAGAGCTCCCATTTTCTAACCAAAATGCTGCTTTACACTCCTCAAGATCACACTTACCCCCATCAAGATGGCAGTGTCACAGAAATACCAGCTTCTGCCCCCAAAATGGGACTTTGGCTCTCCAAAACAAGACATTTTCTCCCAGAAATACCAGGACTCTTAGAAATACCTCACGTTTCATCTCAAGAATACTGCTTTCCACTCCTCAAGATCACACTGACTCCCATCACAATGGCCTTTTCTCCCACATACACCAGCTTTCTCCCAAATACACGACATTTTCTCCCACATACACCCGTTTTCTCCCAAAGATGGGACATATTCTCCCAGAAATGCCAGCTTATTCTTTAACAAACGGCCTTTTTTCCCCAAAATACCAGCCTTTTCCCTCTCTAGCATCTGTTTCCTCACCAATACCTGGCATTTTCTCCCAGAAACACCAGCTTTCTCACAGATACATCACCTTCCCCCCCCCACATCAGACCTCTTCTCCCAGAAATACCAGGACTCTGCTGAATATTTCCCATTTCCTCCGGAACATACAGCATTACACTCCGCAAGAGGACAGTTTCTTTCAGAAATGTGGCATTTTATCACAGATACACCATTTTTATGCCCAGTAGAGCTCCTTTTCTCCCAGAAATAGCACTGCTCTTAGGAAGAGCTCCCATTTTCTAACCAAAATGCTGCTTTACACTCCTCAAGATCACACTTACCCCCATCAAGATGGCAGTGTCACAGAAATACCAGCTTCTGCCCCCAAAATGGGACTTTGGCTCTCCAAAACAAGACATTTTCTCCCAGAAATACCAGGACTCTTAGAAATACCTCACGTTTCATCTCAAGAATACTGCTTTCCACTCCTCAAGATCACACTGACTCCCATCACAATGGCCTTTTCTCCCACATACACCAGCTTTCTCCCAAATACACGACATTTTCTCCCACATACACCCGTTTTCTCCCAAAGATGGGACATATTCTCCCAGAAATGCCAGCTTATTCTTTAACAAACGGCCTTTTTTCCCCAAAATACCAGCCTTTTCCCTCTCTAGCATCTGTTTCCTCACCAATACCTGGCATTTTCTCCCAGAAACACCAGCTTTCTCACAGATACATCACCTTCCCCCCCCCCACATCAGACCTCTTCTCCCAGAAATACCAGGACTCTGCTGAATATTTCCCATTTCCTCCGGAACATACAGCATTACACTCCGCAAGAGGACAGTTTCTTTCAGAAATGTGGCATTTTATCACAGATACACCATTTTTATGCCCAGTAGAGCTCCTTTTCTCCCAGAAATAGCACTGCTCTTAGGAAGAGCTCCCATTTTCTAACCAAAATGCTGCTTTACACTCCTCAAGATCACACTTACCCCCATCAAGATGGCAGTGTCACAGAAATACCAGCTTCTGCCCCCAAAATGGGACTTTGGCTCTCCAAAACAAGACATTTTCTCCCAGAAATACCAGGACTCTTAGAAATACCTCACGTTTCATCTCAAGAATACTGCTTTCCACTCCTCAAGATCACACTGACTCCCATCACAATGGCCTTTTCTCCCACATACACCAGCTTTCTCCCAAATACACGACATTTTCTCCCACATACACCCGTTTTCTCCCAAAGATGGGACATATTCTCCCAGAAATGCCAGCTTATTCTTTAACAAACGGCCTTTTTTCCCCAAAATACCAGCCTTTTCCCTCTCTAGCATCTGTTTCCTCACCAATACCTGGCATTTTCTCCCAGAAACACCAGCTTTCTCACAGATACATCACCTTCCCCCCCCCACATCAGACCTCTTCTCCCAGAAATACCAGGACTCTGCTGAATATTTCCCATTTCCTCCGGAACATACAGCATTACACTCCGCAAGAGGACAGTTTCTTTCAGAAATGTGGCATTTTATCACAGATACACCATTTTTATGCCCAGTAGAGCTCCTTTTCTCCCAGAAATAGCACTGCTCTTAGGAAGAGCTCCCATTTTCTAACCAAAATGCTGCTTTACACTCCTCAAGATCACACTTACCCCCATCAAGATGGCAGTGTCACAGAAATACCAGCTTCTGCCCCCAAAATGGGACTTTGGCTCTCCAAAACAAGACATTTTCTCCCAGAAATACCAGGACTCTTAGAAATACCTCACGTTTCATCTCAAGAATACTGCTTTCCACTCCTCAAGATCACACTGACTCCCATCACAATGGCCTTTTCTCCCACATACACCAGCTTTCTCCCAAATACACGACATTTTCTCCCACATACACCCGTTTTCTCCCAAAGATGGGACATATTCTCCCAGAAATGCCAGCTTATTCTTTAACAAACGGCCTTTTTTCCCCAAAATACCAGCCTTTTCCCTCTCTAGCATCTGTTTCCTCACCAATACCTGGCATTTTCTCCCAGAAACACCAGCTTTCTCACAGATACATCACCTTCCCCCCCCCACATCAGACCTCTTCTCCCAGAAATACCAGGACTCTGCTGAATATTTCCCATTTCCTCCGGAACATACAGCATTACACTCCGCAAGAGGACAGTTTCTTTCAGAAATGTGGCATTTTATCACAGATACACCATTTTTATGCCCAGTAGAGCTCCTTTTCTCCCAGAAATAGCACTGCTCTTAGGAAGAGCTCCCATTTTCTAACCAAAATGCTGCTTTACACTCCTCAAGATCACACTTACCCCCATCAAGATGGCAGTGTCACAGAAATACCAGCTTCTGCCCCCAAAATGGGACTTTGGCTCTCCAAAACAAGACATTTTCTCCCAGAAATACCAGGACTCTTAGAAATACCTCACGTTTCATCTCAAGAATGCTGCTTTCCACTCCTCAAGATCACACTGACTCCCATCACAATGGCCTTTTCTCCCACATACACCAGCTTTCTCCCAAATACACGACATTTTCTCCCACATACACCCGTTTTCTCCCAAAGATGGGACATATTCTCCCAGAAATGCCAGCTTATTCTTTAACAAACGGCCTTTTTTCCCCAAAATACCAGCCTTTTCCCTCTCTAGCATCTGTTTCCTCACCAATACCTGGCATTTTCTCCCAGAAACACCAGCTTTCTCACAGATACATCACCTTCCCCCCCCCACATCAGACCTCTTCTCCCAGAAATACCAGGACTCTGCTGAATATTTCCCATTTCCTCCGGAACATACAGCATTACACTCCGCAAGAGGACAGTTTCTTTCAGAAATGTGGCATTTTATCACAGATACACCATTTTTATGCCCAGTAGAGCTCCTTTTCTCCCAGAAATAGCACTGCTCTTAGGAAGAGCTCCCATTTTCTAACCAAAATGCTGCTTTACACTCCTCAAGATCACACTTACCCCCATCAAGATGGCAGTGTCACAGAAATACCAGCTTCTGCCCCCAAAATGGGACTTTGGCTCTCCAAAACAAGACATTTTCTCCCAGAAATACCAGGACTCTTAGAAATACCTCACGTTTCATCTCAAGAATACTGCTTTCCACTCCTCAAGATCACACTGACTCCCATCACAATGGCCTTTTCTCCCACATACACCAGCTTTCTCCCAAATACACGACATTTTCTCCCACATACACCCGTTTTCTCCCAAAGATGGGACATATTCTCCCAGAAATGCCAGCTTATTCTTTAACAAACGGCCTTTTTTTCCCCAAAATACCAGCCTTTTCCCTCTCTAGCATCTGTTTCCTCACCAATACCTGGCATTTTCTCCCAGAAACACCAGCTTTCTCACAGATACATCACCTTCCCCCCCCCACATCAGACCTCTTCTCCCAGAAATACCAGGACTCTGCTGAATATTTCCCATTTCCTCCGGAACATACAGCATTACACTCCGCAAGAGGACAGTTTCTTTCAGAAATGTGGCATTTTATCACAGATACACCATTTTTATGCCCAGTAGAGCTCCTTTTCTCCCAGAAATAGCACTGCTCTTAGGAAGAGCTCCCATTTTCTAACCAAAATGCTGCTTTACACTCCTCAAGATCACACTTACCCCCATCAAGATGGCAGTGTCACAGAAATACCAGCTTCTGCCCCCAAAATGGGACTTTGGCTCTCCAAAACAAGACATTTTCTCCCAGAAATACCAGGACTCTTAGAAATACCTCACGTTTCATCTCAAGAATACTGCTTTCCACTCCTCAAGATCACACTGACTCCCATCACAATGGCCTTTTCTCCCACATACACCAGCTTTCTCCCAAATACACGACATTTTCTCCCACATACACCCGTTTTCTCCCAAAGATGGGACATATTCTCCCAGAAATGCCAGCTTATTCTTTAACAAACGGCCTTTTTTCCCCAAAATACCAGCCTTTTCCCTCTCTAGCATCTGTTTCCTCACCAATACCTGGCATTTTCTCCCAGAAACACCAGCTTTCTCACAGATACATCACCTTCCCCCCCCCACATCAGACCTCTTCTCCCAGAAATACCAGGACTCTGCTGAATATTTCCCATTTCCTCCGGAACATACAGCATTACACTCCGCAAGAGGACAGTTTCTTTCAGAAATGTGGCATTTTATCACAGATACACCATTTTTATGCCCAGTAGAGCTCCTTTTCTCCCAGAAATAGCACTGCTCTTAGGAAGAGCTCCCATTTTCTAACCAAAATGCTGCTTTACACTCCTCAAGATCACACTTACCCCCATCAAGATGGCAGTGTCACAGAAATACCAGCTTCTGCCCCCAAAATGGGACTTTGGCTCTCCAAAACAAGACATTTTCTCCCAGAAATACCAGGACTCTTAGAAATACCTCACGTTTCATCTCAAGAATACTGCTTTCCACTCCTCAAGATCACACTGACTCCCATCACAATGGCCTTTTCTCCCACATACACCAGCTTTCTCCCAAATACACGACATTTTCTCCCACATACACCCGTTTTCTCCCAAAGATGGGACATATTCTCCCAGAAATGCCAGCTTATTCTTTAACAAACGGCCTTTTTTCCCCAAAATACCAGCCTTTTCCCTCTCTAGCATCTGTTTCCTCACCAATACCTGGCATTTTCTCCCAGAAACACCAGCTTTCTCACAGATACATCACCTTCCCCCCCCCACATCAGACCTCTTCTCCCAGAAATACCAGGACTCTGCTGAATATTTCCCATTTCCTCCGGAACATACAGCATTACACTCCGCAAGAGGACAGTTTCTTTCAGAAATGTGGCATTTTATCACAGATACACCATTTTTATGCCCAGTAGAGCTCCTTTTCTCCCAGAAATAGCACTGCTCTTAGGAAGAGCTCCCATTTTCTAACCAAAATGCTGCTTTACACTCCTCAAGATCACACTTACCCCCATCAAGATGGCAGTGTCACAGAAATACCAGCTTCTGCCCCCAAAATGGGACTTTGGCTCTCCAAAACAAGACATTTTCTCCCAGAAATACCAGGACTCTTAGAAATACCTCACGTTTCATCTCAAGAATACTGCTTTCCACTCCTCAAGATCACACTGACTCCCATCACAATGGCCTTTTCTCCCACATACACCAGCTTTCTCCCAAATACACGACATTTTCTCCCACATACACCCGTTTTCTCCCAAAGATGGGACATATTCTCCCAGAAATGCCAGCTTATTCTTTAAAAAACGGCCTTTTTTCCCCAAAATCCCAGCCTTTTCCCTCTCTAGCATCTGTTTCCTCACCAATACCTGGCATTTTCTCCCAGAAACACCAGCTTTCTCACAGATACATCACCTTCCCCCCCCCACATCAGACCTCTTCTCCCAGAAATACCAGGACTCTGCTGAATATTTCCCATTTCCTCCGGAACATACAGCATTACACTCCGCAAGAGGACAGTTTCTTTCAGAAATGTGGCATTTTATCACAGATACACCATTTTTATGCCCAGTAGAGCTCCTTTTCTCCCAGAAATAGCACTGCTCTTAGGAAGAGCTCCCATTTTCTAACCAAAATGCTGCTTTACACTCCTCAAGATCACACTTACCCCCATCAAGATGGCAGTGTCACAGAAATACCAGCTTCTGCCCCCAAAATGGGACTTTGGCTCTCCAAAACAAGACATTTTCTCCCAGAAATACCAGGACTCTTAGAAATACCTCACGTTTCATCTCAAGAATACTGCTTTCCACTCCTCAAGATCACACTGACTCCCATCACAATGGCCTTTTCTCCCACATACACCAGCTTTCTCCCAAATACACGACATTTTCTCCCACATACACCCGTTTTCTCCCAAAGATGGGACATATTCTCCCAGAAATGCCAGCTTATTCTTTAACAAACGGCCTTTTTTCCCCAAAATACCAGCCTTTTCCCTCTCTAGCATCTGTTTCCTCACCAATACCTGGCATTTTCTCCCAGAAACACCAGCTTTCTCACAGATACATCACCTTCCCCCCCCCACATCAGACCTCTTCTCCCAGAAATACCAGGACTCTGCTGAATATTTCCCATTTCCTCCGGAACATACAGCATTACACTCCGCAAGAGGACAGTTTCTTTCAGAAATGTGGCATTTTATCACAGATACACCATTTTTATGCCCAGTAGAGCTCCTTTTCTCCCAGAAATAGCACTGCTCTTAGGAAGAGCTCCCATTTTCTAACCAAAATGCTGCTTTACACTCCTCAAGATCACACTTACCCCCATCAAGATGGCAGTGTCAGAGAAATACCAGCTTCTGCCCCCAAAATGGGACTTTGGCTCTCCAAAACAAGACATTTTCTCCCAGAAATACCAGGACTCTTAGAAATACCTCACGTTTCATCTCAAGAATACTGCTTTCCATTCCTCAAGATCACACTGACTCCCATCACAATGGCCTTTTCTCCCACATACACCAGCTTTCTCCCAAATACACGACATTTTCTCCCACATACACCCGTTTTCTCCCAAAGATGGGACATATTCTCCCAGAAATGCCAGCTTATTCTTTAACAAACGGCCTTTTTTCCCCAAAATACCAGCCTTTTCCCTCTCTAGCATCTGTTTCCTCACCAATACCTGGCATTTTCTCCCAGAAACACCAGCTTTCTCACAGATACATCACCTTCCCCCCCCCACATCAGACCTCTTCTCCCAGAAATACCAGGACTCTGCTGAATATTTCCCATTTCCTCCGGAACATACAGCATTACACTCCGCAAGAGGACAGTTTCTTTCAGAAATGTGGCATTTTATCACAGATACACCATTTTTATGCCCAGTAGAGCTCCTTTTCTCCCAGAAATAGCACTGCTCTTAGGAAGAGCTCCCATTTTCTAACCAAAATGCTGCTTTACACTCCTCAAGATCACACTTACCCCCATCAAGATGGCAGTGTCACAGAAATACCAGCTTCTGCCCCCAAAATGGGACTTTGGCTCTCCAAAACAAGACATTTTCTCCCAGAAATACCAGGACTCTTAGAAATACCTCACGTTTCATCTCAAGAATACTGCTTTCCACTCCTCAAGATCACACTGACTCCCATCACAATGGCCTTTTCTCCCACATACACCAGCTTTCTCCCAAATACACGACATTTTCTCCCACATACACCCGTTTTCTCCCAAAGATGGGACATATTCTCCCAGAAATGCCAGCTTATTCTTTAAAAAACGGCCTTTTTTCCCCAAAATCCCAGCCTTTTCCCTCTCTAGCATCTGTTTCCTCACCAATACCTGGCATTTTCTCCCAGAAACACCAGCTTTCTCACAGATACATCACCTTCCCCCCCCCACATCAGACCTCTTCTCCCAGAAATACCAGGACTCTGCTGAATATTTCCCATTTCCTCCGGAACATACAGCATTACACTCCGCAAGAGGACAGTTTCTTTCAGAAATGTGGCATTTTATCACAGATACACCATTTTTATGCCCAGTAGAGCTCCTTTTCTCCCAGAAATAGCACTGCTCTTAGGAAGAGCTCCCATTTTCTAACCAAAATGCTGCTTTACACTCCTCAAGATCACACTTACCCCCATCAAGATGGCAGTGTCACAGAAATACCAGCTTCTGCCCCCAAAATGGGACTTTGGCTCTCCAAAACAAGACATTTTCTCCCAGAAATACCAGGACTCTTAGAAATACCTCACGTTTCATCTCAAGAATACTGCTTTCCACTCCTCAAGATCACACTGACTCCCATCACAATGGCCTTTTCTCCCACATACACCAGCTTTCTCCCAAATACACGACATTTTCTCCCACATACACCCGTTTTCTCCCAAAGATGGGACATATTCTCCCAGAAATGCCAGCTTATTCTTTAACAAACGGCCTTTTTTCCCCAAAATACCAGCCTTTTCCCTCTCTAGCATCTGTTTCCTCACCAATACCTGGCATTTTCTCCCAGAAACACCAGCTTTCTCACAGATACATCACCTTCCCCCCCCCACATCAGACCTCTTCTCCCAGAAATACCAGGACTCTGCTGAATATTTCCCATTTCCTCCGGAACATACAGCATTACACTCCGCAAGAGGACAGTTTCTTTCAGAAATGTGGCATTTTATCACAGATACACCATTTTTATGCCCAGTAGAGCTCCTTTTCTCCCAGAAATAGCACTGCTCTTAGGAAGAGCTCCCATTTTCTAACCAAAATGCTGCTTTACACTCCTCAAGATCACACTTACCCCCATCAAGATGGCAGTGTCAGAGAAATACCAGCTTCTGCCCCCAAAATGGGACTTTGGCTCTCCAAAACAAGACATTTTCTCCCAGAAATACCAGGACTCTTAGAAATACCTCACGTTTCATCTCAAGAATACTGCTTTCCATTCCTCAAGATCACACTGACTCCCATCACAATGGCCTTTTCTCCCACATACACCAGCTTTCTCCCAAATACACGACATTTTCTCCCACATACACCCGTTTTCTCCCAAAGATGGGACATATTCTCCCAGAAATGCCAGCTTATTCTTTAACAAACGGCCTTTTTTCCCCAAAATACCAGCCTTTTCCCTCTCTAGCATCTGTTTCCTCACCAATACCTGGCATTTTCTCCCAGAAACACCAGCTTTCTCACAGATACATCACCTTCCCCCCCCCACATCAGACCTCTTCTCCCAGAAATACCAGGACTCTGCTGAATATTTCCCATTTCCTCCGGAACATACAGCATTACACTCCGCAAGAGGACAGTTTCTTTCAGAAATGTGGCATTTTATCACAGATACACCATTTTTATGCCCAGTAGAGCTCCTTTTCTCCCAGAAATAGCACTGCTCTTAGGAAGAGCTCCCATTTTCTAACCAAAATGCTGCTTTACACTCCTCAAGATCACACTTACCCCCATCAAGATGGCAGTGTCACAGAAATACCAGCTTCTGCCCCCAAAATGGGACTTTGGCTCTCCAAAACAAGACATTTTCTCCCAGAAATACCAGGACTCTTAGAAATACCTCACGTTTCATCTCAAGAATACTGCTTTCCACTCCTCAAGATCACACTGACTCCCATCACAATGGCCTTTTCTCCCACATACACCAGCTTTCTCCCAAATACACGACATTTTCTCCCACATACACCCGTTTTCTCCCAAAGATGGGACATATTCTCCCAGAAATGCCAGCTTATTCTTTAACAAACGGCCTTTTTTCCCCAAAATACCAGCCTTTTCCCTCTCTAGCATCTGTTTCCTCACCAATACCTGGCATTTTCTCCCAGAAACACCAGCTTTCTCACAGATACATCACCTTCCCCCCCCCACATCAGACCTCTTCTCCCAGAAATACCAGGACTCTGCTGAATATTTCCCATTTCCTCCGGAACATACAGCATTACACTCCGCAAGAGGACAGTTTCTTTCAGAAATGTGGCATTTTATCACAGATACACCATTTTTATGCCCAGTAGAGCTCCTTTTCTCCCAGAAATAGCACTGCTCTTAGGAAGAGCTCCCATTTTCTAACCAAAATGCTGCTTTACACTCCTCAAGATCACACTTACCCCCATCAAGATGGCAGTGTCACAGAAATACCAGCTTCTGCCCCCAAAATGGGACTTTGGCTCTCCAAAACAAGACATTTTCTCCCAGAAATACCAGGACTCTTAGAAATACCTCACGTTTCATCTCAAGAATACTGCTTTCCACTCCTCAAGATCACACTGACTCCCATCACAATGGCCTTTTCTCCCACATACACCAGCTTTCTCCCAAATACACGACATTTTCTCCCACATCCACCCGTTTTCTCCCAAAGATGGGACATATTCTCCCAGAAATGCCAGCTTATTCTTTAACAAACGGCCTTTTTTCCCCAAAATACCAGCCTTTTCCCTCTCTAGCATCTGTTTCCTCACCAATACCTGGCATTTTCTCCCAGAAACACCAGCTTTCTCACAGATACATCACCTTCCCCCCCCCACATCAGACCTCTTCTCCCAGAAATACCAGGACTCTGCTGAATATTTCCCATTTCCTCCGGAACATACAGCATTACACTCCGCAAGAGGACAGTTTCTTTCAGAAATGTGGCATTTTATCACAGATACACCATTTTTATGCCCAGTAGAGCTCCTTTTCTCCCAGAAATAGCACTGCTCTTAGGAAGAGCTCCCATTTTCTAACCAAAATGCTGCTTTACACTCCTCAAGATCACACTTACCCCCATCAAGATGGCAGTGTCACAGAAATACCAGCTTCTGCCCCCAAAATGGGACTTTGGCTCTCCAAAACAAGACATTTTCTCCCAGAAATACCAGGACTCTTAGAAATACCTCACGTTTCATCTCAAGAATACTGCTTTCCACTCCTCAAGATCACACTGACTCCCATCACAATGGCCTTTTCTCCCACATACACCAGCTTTCTCCCAAATACACGACATTTTCTCCCACATACACCCGTTTTCTCCCAAAGATGGGACATATTCTCCCAGAAATGCCAGCTTATTCTTTAACAAACGGCCTTTTTTCCCCAAAATACCAGCCTTTTCCCTCTCTAGCATCTGTTTCCTCACCAATACCTGGCATTTTCTCCCAGAAACACCAGCTTTCTCACAGATACATCACCTTCCCCCCCCCACATCAGACCTCTTCTCCCAGAAATACCAGGACTCTGCTGAATATTTCCCATTTCCTCCGGAACATACAGCATTACACTCCGCAAGAGGACAGTTTCTTTCAGAAATGTGGCATTTTATCACAGATACACCATTTTTATGCCCAGTAGAGCTCCTTTTCTCCCAGAAATAGCACTGCTCTTAGGAAGAGCTCCCATTTTCTAACCAAAATGCTGCTTTACACTCCTCAAGATCACACTTACCCCCATCAAGATGGCAGTGTCAGAGAAATACCAGCTTCTGCCCCCAAAATGGGACTTTGGCTCTCCAAAACAAGACATTTTCTCCCAGAAATACCAGGACTCTTAGAAATACCTCACGTTTCATCTCAAGAATACTGCTTTCCACTCCTCAAGATCACACTGACTCCCATCACAATGGCCTTTTCTCCCACATACACCAGCTTTCTCCCAAATACACGACATTTTCTCCCACATACACCCGTTTTCTCCCAAAGATGGGACATATTCTCCCAGAAATGCCAGCTTATTCTTTAACAAACGGCCTTTTTTCCCCAAAATACCAGCCTTTTCCCTCTCTAGCATCTGTTTCCTCACCAATACCTGGCATTTTCTCCCAGAAACACCAGCTTTCTCACAGATACATCACCTTCCCCCCCCCACATCAGACCTCTTCTCCCAGAAATACCAGGACTCTGCTGAATATTTCCCATTTCCTCCGGAACATACAGCATTACACTCCGCAAGAGGACAGTTTCTTTCAGAAATGTGGCATTTTATCACAGATACACCATTTTTATGCCCAGTAGAGCTCCTTTTCTCCCAGAAATAGCACTGCTCTTAGGAAGAGCTCCCATTTTCTAACCAAAATGCTGCTTTACACTCCTCAAGATCACACTTACCCCCATCAAGATGGCAGTGTCACAGAAATACCAGCTTCTGCCCCCAAAATGGGACTTTGGCTCTCCAAAACAAGACATTTTCTCCCAGAAATACCAGGACTCTTAGAAATACCTCACGTTTCATCTCAAGAATACTGCTTTCCACTCCTCAAGATCACACTGACTCCCATCACAATGGCCTTTTCTCCCACATACACCAGCTTTCTCCCAAATACACGACATTTTCTCCCACATACACCCGTTTTCTCCCAAAGATGGGACATATTCTCCCAGAAATGCCAGCTTATTCTTTAACAAACGGCCTTTTTTCCCCAAAATACCAGCCTTTTCCCTCTCTAGCATCTGTTTCCTCACCAATACCTGGCATTTTCTCCCAGAAACACCAGCTTTCTCACAGATACATCACCTTCCCCCCCCCACATCAGACCTCTTCTCCCAGAAATACCAGGACTCTGCTGAATATTTCCCATTTCCTCCGGAACATACAGCATTACACTCCGCAAGAGGACAGTTTCTTTCAGAAATGTGGCATTTTATCACAGATACACCATTTTTATGCCCAGTAGAGCTCCTTTTCTCCCAGAAATAGCACTGCTCTTAGGAAGAGCTCCCATTTTCTAACCAAAATGCTGCTTTACACTCCTCAAGATCACACTTACCCCCATCAAGATGGCAGTGTCAGAGAAATACCAGCTTCTGCCCCCAAAATGGGACTTTGGCTCTCCAAAACAAGACATTTTCTCCCAGAAATACCAGGACTCTTAGAAATACCTCACGTTTCATCTCAAGAATACTGCTTTCCACTCCTCAAGATCACACTGACTCCCATCACAATGGCCTTTTCTCCCACATACACCAGCTTTCTCCCAAATACACGACATTTTCTCCCACATACACCCGTTTTCTCCCAAAGATGGGACATATTCTCCCAGAAATGCCAGCTTATTCTTTAACAAACGGCCTTTTTTCCCCAAAATACCAGCCTTTTCCCTCTCTAGCATCTGTTTCCTCACCAATACCTGGCATTTTCTCCCAGAAACACCAGCTTTCTCACAGATACATCACCTTCCCCCCCCCACATCAGACCTCTTCTCCCAGAAATACCAGGACTCTGCTGAATATTTCCCATTTCCTCCGGAACATACAGCATTACACTCCGCAAGAGGACAGTTTCTTTCAGAAATGTGGCATTTTATCACAGATACACCATTTTTATGCCCAGTAGAGCTCCTTTTCTCCCAGAAATAGCACTGCTCTTAGGAAGAGCTCCCATTTTCTAACCAAAATGCTGCTTTACACTCCTCAAGATCACACTTACCCCCATCAAGATGGCAGTGTCAGAGAAATACCAGCTTCTGCCCCCAAAATGGGACTTTGGCTCTCCAAAACAAGACATTTTCTCCCAGAAATACCAGGACTCTTAGAAATACCTCACGTTTCATCTCAAGAATACTGCTTTCCACTCCTCAAGATCACACTGACTCCCATCACAATGGCCTTTTCTCCCACATACACCAGCTTTCTCCCAAATACACGACATTTTCTCCCACATACACCCGTTTTCTCCCAAAGATGGGACATATTCTCCCAGAAATGCCAGCTTATTCTTTAACAAACGGCCTTTTTTCCCCAAAATACCAGCCTTTTCCCTCTCTAGCATCTGTTTCCTCACCAATACCTGGCATTTTCTCCCAGAAACACCAGCTTTCTCACAGATACATCACCTTCCCCCCCCCACATCAGACCTCTTCTCCCAGAAATACCAGGACTCTGCTGAATATTTCCCATTTCCTCCGGAACATACAGCATTACACTCCGCAAGAGGACAGTTTCTTTCAGAAATGTGGCATTTTATCACAGATACACCATTTTTATGCCCAGTAGAGCTCCTTTTCTCCCAGAAATAGCACTGCTCTTAGGAAGAGCTCCCATTTTCTAACCAAAATGCTGCTTTACACTCCTCAAGATCACACTTACCCCCATCAAGATGGCAGTGTCAGAGAAATACCAGCTTCTGCCCCCAAAATGGGACTTTGGCTCTCCAAAACAAGACATTTTCTCCCAGAAATACCAGGACTCTTAGAAATACCTCACGTTTCATCTCAAGAATACTGCTTTCCACTCCTCAAGATCACACTGACTCCCATCACAATGGCCTTTTCTCCCACATACACCAGCTTTCTCCCAAATACACGACATTTTCTCCCACATACACCCGTTTTCTCCCAAAGATGGGACATATTCTCCCAGAAATGCCAGCTTATTCTTTAACAAACGGCCTTTTTTCCCCAAAATACCAGCCTTTTCCCTCTCTAGCATCTGTTTCCTCACCAATACCTGGCATTTTCTCCCAGAAACACCAGCTTTCTCACAGATACATCACCTTCCCCCCCCCACATCAGACCTCTTCTCCCAGAAATACCAGGACTCTGCTGAATATTTCCCATTTCCTCCGGAACATACAGCATTACACTCCGCAAGAGGACAGTTTCTTTCAGAAATGTGGCATTTTATCACAGATACACCATTTTTATGCCCAGTAGAGCTCCTTTTCTCCCAGAAATAGCACTGCTCTTAGGAAGAGCTCCCATTTTCTAACCAAAATGCTGCTTTACACTCCTCAAGATCACACTTACCCCCATCAAGATGGCAGTGTCACAGAAATACCAGCTTCTGCCCCCAAAATGGGACTTTGGCTCTCCAAAACAAGACATTTTCTCCCAGAAATACCAGGACTCTTAGAAATACCTCACGTTTCATCTCAAGAATACTGCTTTCCACTCCTCAAGATCACACTGACTCCCATCACAATGGCCTTTTCTCCCACATACACCAGCTTTCTCCCAAATACACGACATTTTCTCCCACATACACCCGTTTTCTCCCAAAGATGGGACATATTCTCCCAGAAATGCCAGCTTATTCTTTAACAAACGGCCTTTTTTCCCCAAAATACCAGCCTTTTCCCTCTCTAGCATCTGTTTCCTCACCAATACCTGGCATTTTCTCCCAGAAACACCAGCTTTCTCACAGATACATCACCTTCCCCCCCCCACATCAGACCTCTTCTCCCAGAAATACCAGGACTCTGCTGAATATTTCCCATTTCCTCCGGAACATACAGCATTACACTCCGCAAGAGGACAGTTTCTTTCAGAAATGTGGCATTTTATCACAGATACACCATTTTTATGCCCAGTAGAGCTCCTTTTCTCCCAGAAATAGCACTGCTCTTAGGAAGAGCTCCCATTTTCTAACCAAAATGCTGCTTTACACTCCTCAAGATCACACTTACCCCCATCAAGATGGCAGTGTCACAGAAATACCAGCTTCTGCCCCCAAAATGGGACTTTGGCTCTCCAAAACAAGACATTTTCTCCCAGAAATACCAGGACTCTTAGAAATACCTCACGTTTCATCTCAAGAATACTGCTTTCCACTCCTCAAGATCACACTGACTCCCATCACAATGGCCTTTTCTCCCACATACACCAGCTTTCTCCCAAATACACGACATTTTCTCCCACATACACCCGTTTTCTCCCAAAGATGGGACATATTCTCCCAGAAATGCCAGCTTATTCTTTAACAAACGGCCTTTTTTCCCCAAAATACCAGCCTTTTCCCTCTCTAGCATCTGTTTCCTCACCAATACCTGGCATTTTCTCCCAGAAACACCAGCTTTCTCACAGATACATCACCTTCCCCCCCCCACATCAGACCTCTTCTCCCAGAAATACCAGGACTCTGCTGAATATTTCCCATTTCCTCCGGAACATACAGCATTACACTCCGCAAGAGGACAGTTTCTTTCAGAAATGTGGCATTTTATCACAGATACACCATTTTTATGCCCAGTAGAGCTCCTTTTCTCCCAGAAATAGCACTGCTCTTAGGAAGAGCTCCCATTTTCTAACCAAAATGCTGCTTTACACTCCTCAAGATCACACTTACCCCCATCAAGATGGCAGTGTCACAGAAATACCAGCTTCTGCCCCCAAAATGGGACTTTGGCTCTCCAAAACAAGACATTTTCTCCCAGAAATACCAGGACTCTTAGAAATACCTCACGTTTCATCTCAAGAATACTGCTTTCCACTCCTCAAGATCACACTGACTCCCATCACAATGGCCTTTTCTCCCACATACACCAGCTTTCTCCCAAATACACGACATTTTCTCCCACATACACCCGTTTTCTCCCAAAGATGGGACATATTCTCCCAGAAATGCCAGCTTATTCTTTAACAAACGGCCTTTTTTCCCCAAAATACCAGCCTTTTCCCTCTCTAGCATCTGTTTCCTCACCAATACCTGGCATTTTCTCCCAGAAACACCAGCTTTCTCACAGATACATCACCTTCCCCCCCCCACATCAGACCTCTTCTCCCAGAAATACCAGGACTCTGCTGAATATTTCCCATTTCCTCCGGAACATACAGCATTACACTCCGCAAGAGGACAGTTTCTTTCAGAAATGTGGCATTTTATCACAGATACACCATTTTTATGCCCAGTAGAGCTCCTTTTCTCCCAGAAATAGCACTGCTCTTAGGAAGAGCTCCCATTTTCTAACCAAAATGCTGCTTTACACTCCTCAAGATCACACTTACCCCCATCAAGATGGCAGTGTCAGAGAAATACCAGCTTCTGCCCCCAAAATGGGACTTTGGCTCTCCAAAACAAGACATTTTCTCCCAGAAATACCAGGACTCTTAGAAATACCTCACGTTTCATCTCAAGAATACTGCTTTCCACTCCTCAAGATCACACTGACTCCCATCACAATGGCCTTTTCTCCCACATACACCAGCTTTCTCCCAAATACACGACATTTTCTCCCACATACACCCGTTTTCTCCCAAAGATGGGACATATTCTCCCAGAAATGCCAGCTTATTCTTTAACAAACGGCCTTTTTTCCCCAAAATACCAGCCTTTTCCCTCTCTAGCATCTGTTTCCTCACCAATACCTGGCATTTTCTCCCAGAAACACCAGCTTTCTCACAGATACATCACCTTCCCCCCCCCACATCAGACCTCTTCTCCCAGAAATACCAGGACTCTGCTGAATATTTCCCATTTCCTCCGGAACATACAGCATTACACTCCGCAAGAGGACAGTTTCTTTCAGAAATGTGGCATTTTATCACAGATACACCATTTTTATGCCCAGTAGAGCTCCTTTTCTCCCAGAAATAGCACTGCTCTTAGGAAGAGCTCCCATTTTCTAACCAAAATGCTGCTTTACACTCCTCAAGATCACACTTACCCCCATCAAGATGGCAGTGTCACAGAAATACCAGCTTCTGCCCCCAAAATGGGACTTTGGCTCTCCAAAACAAGACATTTTCTCCCAGAAATACCAGGACTCTTAGAAATACCTCACGTTTCATCTCAAGAATACTGCTTTCCACTCCTCAAGATCACACTGACTCCCATCACAATGGCCTTTTCTCCCACATACACCAGCTTTCTCCCAAATACACGACATTTTCTCCCACATACACCCGTTTTCTCCCAAAGATGGGACATATTCTCCCAGAAATGCCAGCTTATTCTTTAAAAAACGGCCTTTTTTCCCCAAAATCCCAGCCTTTTCCCTCTCTAGCATCTGTTTCCTCACCAATACCTGGCATTTTCTCCCAGAAACACCAGCTTTCTCACAGATACATCACCTTCCCCCCCCCACATCAGACCTCTTCTCCCAGAAATACCAGGACTCTGCTGAATATTTCCCATTTCCTCCGGAACATACAGCATTACACTCCGCAAGAGGACAGTTTCTTTCAGAAATGTGGCATTTTATCACAGATACACCATTTTTATGCCCAGTAGAGCTCCTTTTCTCCCAGAAATAGCACTGCTCTTAGGAAGAGCTCCCATTTTCTAACCAAAATGCTGCTTTACACTCCTCAAGATCACACTTACCCCCATCAAGATGGCAGTGTCACAGAAATACCAGCTTCTGCCCCCAAAATGGGACTTTGGCTCTCCAAAACAAGACATTTTCTCCCAGAAATACCAGGACTCTTAGAAATACCTCACGTTTCATCTCAAGAATACTGCTTTCCACTCCTCAAGATCACACTGACTCCCATCACAATGGCCTTTTCTCCCACATACACCAGCTTTCTCCCAAATACACGACATTTTCTCCCACATACACCCGTTTTCTCCCAAAGATGGGACATATTCTCCCAGAAATGCCAGCTTATTCTTTAACAAACGGCCTTTTTTCCCCAAAATACCAGCCTTTTCCCTCTCTAGCATCTGTTTCCTCACCAATACCTGGCATTTTCTCCCAGAAACACCAGCTTTCTCACAGATACATCACCTTCCCCCCCCCACATCAGACCTCTTCTCCCAGAAATACCAGGACTCTGCTGAATATTTCCCATTTCCTCCGGAACATACAGCATTACACTCCGCAAGAGGACAGTTTCTTTCAGAAATGTGGCATTTTATCACAGATACACCATTTTTATGCCCAGTAGAGCTCCTTTTCTCCCAGAAATAGCACTGCTCTTAGGAAGAGCTCCCATTTTCTAACCAAAATGCTGCTTTACACTCCTCAAGATCACACTTACCCCCATCAAGATGGCAGTGTCAGAGAAATACCAGCTTCTGCCCCCAAAATGGGACTTTGGCTCTCCAAAACAAGACATTTTCTCCCAGAAATACCAGGACTCTTAGAAATACCTCACGTTTCATCTCAAGAATACTGCTTTCCACTCCTCAAGATCACACTGACTCCCATCACAATGGCCTTTTCTCCCACATACACCAGCTTTCTCCCAAATACACGACATTTTCTCCCACATACACCCGTTTTCTCCCAAAGATGGGACATATTCTCCCAGAAATGCCAGCTTATTCTTTAACAAACGGCCTTTTTTCCCCAAAATACCAGCCTTTTCCCTCTCTAGCATCTGTTTCCTCACCAATACCTGGCATTTTCTCCCAGAAACACCAGCTTTCTCACAGATACATCACCTTCCCCCCCCCACATCAGACCTCTTCTCCCAGAAATACCAGGACTCTGCTGAATATTTCCCATTTCCTCCGGAACATACAGCATTACACTCCGCAAGAGGACAGTTTCTTTCAGAAATGTGGCATTTTATCACAGATACACCATTTTTATGCCCAGTAGAGCTCCTTTTCTCCCAGAAATAGCACTGCTCTTAGGAAGAGCTCCCATTTTCTAACCAAAATGCTGCTTTACACTCCTCAAGATCACACTTACCCCCATCAAGATGGCAGTGTCACAGAAATACCAGCTTCTGCCCCCAAAATGGGACTTTGGCTCTCCAAAACAAGACATTTTCTCCCAGAAATACCAGGACTCTTAGAAATACCTCACGTTTCATCTCAAGAATACTGCTTTCCACTCCTCAAGATCACACTGACTCCCATCACAATGGCCTTTTCTCCCACATACACCAGCTTTCTCCCAAATACACGACATTTTCTCCCACATACACCCGTTTTCTCCCAAAGATGGGACATATTCTCCCAGAAATGCCAGCTTATTCTTTAACAAACGGCCTTTTTTCCCCAAAATACCAGCCTTTTCCCTCTCTAGCATCTGTTTCCTCACCAATACCTGGCATTTTCTCCCAGAAACACCAGCTTTCTCACAGATACATCACCTTCCCCCCCCCACATCAGACCTCTTCTCCCAGAAATACCAGGACTCTGCTGAATATTTCCCATTTCCTCCGGAACATACAGCATTACACTCCGCAAGAGGACAGTTTCTTTCAGAAATGTGGCATTTTATCACAGATACACCATTTTTATGCCCAGTAGAGCTCCTTTTCTCCCAGAAA
Organism: Phasianus colchicus; assembly: GCF_987193195.1. NCBI lineage: Eukaryota > Metazoa > Chordata > Aves > Galliformes > Phasianidae > Phasianus > Phasianus colchicus. The sequence goes on along the minus strand of NW_028325250.1, from coordinate 9,237 downwards.
TAGCACTGCTCTTAGGAAGAGCTCCCATTTTCTAACCAAAATGCTGCTTTACACTCCTCAAGATCACACTTACCCCCATCAAGATGGCAGTGTCACAGAAATACCAGCTTCTGCCCCCAAAATGGGACTTTGGCTCTCCAAAACAAGACATTTTCTCCCAGAAATACCAGGACTCTTAGAAATACCTCACGTTTCATCTCAAGAATACTGCTTTCCACTCCTCAAGATCACACTGACTCCCATCACAATGGCCTTTTCTCCCACATACACCAGCTTTCTCCCAAATACACGACATTTTCTCCCACATACACCCGTTTTCTCCCAAAGATGGGACATATTCTCCCAGAAATGCCAGCTTATTCTTTAACAAACGGCCTTTTTTCCCCAAAATACCAGCCTTTTCCCTCTCTAGCATCTGTTTCCTCACCAATACCTGGCATTTTCTCCCAGAAACACCAGCTTTCTCACAGATACATCACCTTCCCCCCCCCACATCAGACCTCTTCTCCCAGAAATACCAGGACTCTGCTGAATATTTCCCATTTCCTCCGGAACATACAGCATTACACTCCGCAAGAGGACAGTTTCTTTCAGAAATGTGGCATTTTATCACAGATACACCATTTTTATGCCCAGTAGAGCTCCTTTTCTCCCAGAAATAGCACTGCTCTTAGGAAGAGCTCCCATTTTCTAACCAAAATGCTGCTTTACACTCCTCAAGATCACACTTACCCCCATCAAGATGGCAGTGTCACAGAAATACCAGCTTCTGCCCCCAAAATGGGACTTTGGCTCTCCAAAACAAGACATTTTCTCCCAGAAATACCAGGACTCTTAGAAATACCTCACGTTTCATCTCAAGAATACTGCTTTCCACTCCTCAAGATCACACTGACTCCCATCACAATGGCCTTTTCTCCCACATACACCAGCTTTCTCCCAAATACACGACATTTTCTCCCACATACACCCGTTTTCTCCCAAAGATGGGACATATTCTCCCAGAAATGCCAGCTTATTCTTTAAAAAACGGCCTTTTTTCCCCAAAATACCAGCCTTTTCCCTCTCTAGCATCTGTTTCCTCACCAATACCTGGCATTTTCTCCCAGAAACACCAGCTTTCTCACAGATACATCACCTTCCCCCCCCCACATCAGACCTCTTCTCCCAGAAATACCAGGACTCTGCTGAATATTTCCCATTTCCTCCGGAACATACAGCATTACACTCCGCAAGAGGACAGTTTCTTTCAGAAATGTGGCATTTTATCACAGATACACCATTTTTATGCCCAGTAGAGCTCCTTTTCTCCCAGAAATAGCACTGCTCTTAGGAAGAGCTCCCATTTTCTAACCAAAATGCTGCTTTACACTCCTCAAGATCACACTTACCCCCATCAAGATGGCAGTGTCACAGAAATACCAGCTTCTGCCCCCAAAATGGGACTTTGGCTCTCCAAAACAAGACATTTTCTCCCAGAAATACCAGGACTCTTAGAAATACCTCACGTTTCATCTCAAGAATACTGCTTTCCACTCCTCAAGATCACACTGACTCCCATCACAATGGCCTTTTCTCCCACATACACCAGCTTTCTCCCAAATACACGACATTTTCTCCCACATACACCCGTTTTCTCCCAAAGATGGGACATATTCTCCCAGAAATGCCAGCTTATTCTTTAACAAACGGCCTTTTTTCCCCAAAATACCAGCCTTTTCCCTCTCTAGCATCTGTTTCCTCACCAATACCTGGCATTTTCTCCCAGAAACACCAGCTTTCTCACAGATACATCACCTTCCCCCCCCCACATCAGACCTCTTCTCCCAGAAATACCAGGACTCTGCTGAATATTTCCCATTTCCTCCGGAACATACAGCATTACACTCCGCAAGAGGACAGTTTCTTTCAGAAATGTGGCATTTTATCACAGATACACCATTTTTATGCCCAGTAGAGCTCCTTTTCTCCCAGAAATAGCACTGCTCTTAGGAAGAGCTCCCATTTTCTAACCAAAATGCTGCTTTACACTCCTCAAGATCACACTTACCCCCATCAAGATGGCAGTGTCAGAGAAATACCAGCTTCTGCCCCCAAAATGGGACTTTGGCTCTCCAAAACAAGACATTTTCTCCCAGAAATACCAGGACTCTTAGAAATACCTCACGTTTCATCTCAAGAATACTGCTTTCCACTCCTCAAGATCACACTGACTCCCATCACAATGGCCTTTTCTCCCACATACACCAGCTTTCTCCCAAATACACGACATTTTCTCCCACATACACCCGTTTTCTCCCAAAGATGGGACATATTCTCCCAGAAATGCCAGCTTATTCTTTAACAAACGGCCTTTTTTCCCCAAAATACCAGCCTTTTCCCTCTCTAGCATCTGTTTCCTCACCAATACCTGGCATTTTCTCCCAGAAACACCAGCTTTCTCACAGATACATCACCTTCCCCCCCCCACATCAGACCTCTTCTCCCAGAAATACCAGGACTCTGCTGAATATTTCCCATTTCCTCCGGAACATACAGCATTACACTCCGCAAGAGGACAGTTTCTTTCAGAAATGTGGCATTTTATCACAGATACACCATTTTTATGCCCAGTAGAGCTCCTTTTCTCCCAGAAATAGCACTGCTCTTAGGAAGAGCTCCCATTTTCTAACCAAAATGCTGCTTTACACTCCTCAAGATCACACTTACCCCCATCAAGATGGCAGTGTCACAGAAATACCAGCTTCTGCCCCCAAAATGGGACTTTGGCTCTCCAAAACAAGACATTTTCTCCCAGAAATACCAGGACTCTTAGAAATACCTCACGTTTCATCTCAAGAATACTGCTTTCCACTCCTCAAGATCACACTGACTCCCATCACAATGGCCTTTTCTCCCACATACACCAGCTTTCTCCCAAATACACGACATTTTCTCCCACATACACCCGTTTTCTCCCAAAGATGGGACATATTCTCCCAGAAATGCCAGCTTATTCTTTAACAAACGGCCTTTTTTCCCCAAAATACCAGCCTTTTCCCTCTCTAGCATCTGTTTCCTCACCAATACCTGGCATTTTCTCCCAGAAACACCAGCTTTCTCACAGATACATCACCTTCCCCCCCCCACATCAGACCTCTTCTCCCAGAAATACCAGGACTCTGCTGAATATTTCCCATTTCCTCCGGAACATACAGCATTACACTCCGCAAGAGGACAGTTTCTTTCAGAAATGTGGCATTTTATCACAGATACACCATTTTTATGCCCAGTAGAGCTCCTTTTCTCCCAGAAATAGCACTGCTCTTAGGAAGAGCTCCCATTTTCTAACCAAAATGCTGCTTTACACTCCTCAAGATCACACTTACCCCCATCAAGATGGCAGTGTCACAGAAATACCAGCTTCTGCCCCCAAAATGGGACTTTGGCTCTCCAAAACAAGACATTTTCTCCCAGAAATACCAGGACTCTTAGAAATACCTCACGTTTCATCTCAAGAATACTGCTTTCCATTCCTCAAGATCACACTGACTCCCATCACAATGGCCTTTTCTCCCACATACACCAGCTTTCTCCCAAATACACGACATTTTCTCCCACATACACCCGTTTTCTCCCAAAGATGGGACATATTCTCCCAGAAATGCCAGCTTATTCTTTAACAAACGGCCTTTTTTCCCCAAAATACCAGCCTTTTCCCTCTCTAGCATCTGTTTCCTCACCAATACCTGGCATTTTCTCCCAGAAACACCAGCTTTCTCACAGATACATCACCTTCCCCCCCCCACATCAGACCTCTTCTCCCAGAAATACCAGGACTCTGCTGAATATTTCCCATTTCCTCCGGAACATACAGCATTACACTCCGCAAGAGGACAGTTTCTTTCAGAAATGTGGCATTTTATCACAGATACACCATTTTTATGCCCAGTAGAGCTCCTTTTCTCCCAGAAATAGCACTGCTCTTAGGAAGAGCTCCCATTTTCTAACCAAAATGCTGCTTTACACTCCTCAAGATCACACTTACCCCCATCAAGATGGCAGTGTCACAGAAATACCAGCTTCTGCCCCCAAAATGGGACTTTGGCTCTCCAAAACAAGACATTTTCTCCCAGAAATACCAGGACTCTTAGAAATACCTCACGTTTCATCTCAAGAATACTGCTTTCCACTCCTCAAGATCACACTGACTCCCATCACAATGGCCTTTTCTCCCACATACACCAGCTTTCTCCCAAATACACGACATTTTCTCCCACATACACCCGTTTTCTCCCAAAGATGGGACATATTCTCCCAGAAATGCCAGCTTATTCTTTAACAAACGGCCTTTTTTCCCCAAAATACCAGCCTTTTCCCTCTCTAGCATCTGTTTCCTCACCAATACCTGGCATTTTCTCCCAGAAACACCAGCTTTCTCACAGATACATCACCTTCCCCCCCCCACATCAGACCTCTTCTCCCAGAAATACCAGGACTCTGCTGAATATTTCCCATTTCCTCCGGAACATACAGCATTACACTCCGCAAGAGGACAGTTTCTTTCAGAAATGTGGCATTTTATCACAGATACACCATTTTTATGCCCAGTAGAGCTCCTTTTCTCCCAGAAATAGCACTGCTCTTAGGAAGAGCTCCCATTTTCTAACCAAAATGCTGCTTTACACTCCTCAAGATCACACTTACCCCCATCAAGATGGCAGTGTCACAGAAATACCAGCTTCTGCCCCCAAAATGGGACTTTGGCTCTCCAAAACAAGACATTTTCTCCCAGAAATACCAGGACTCTTAGAAATACCTCACGTTTCATCTCAAGAATACTGCTTTCCATTCCTCAAGATCACACTGACTCCCATCACAATGGCCTTTTCTCCCACATACACCAGCTTTCTCCCAAATACACGACATTTTCTCCCACATACACCCGTTTTCTCCCAAAGATGGGACATATTCTCCCAGAAATGCCAGCTTATTCTTTAAAAAACGGCCTTTTTTCCCCAAAATACCAGCCTTTTCCCTCTCTAGCATCTGTTTCCTCACCAATACCTGGCATTTTCTCCCAGAAACACCAGCTTTCTCACAGATACATCACCTTCCCCCCCCCACATCAGACCTCTTCTCCCAGAAATACCAGGACTCTGCTGAATATTTCCCATTTCCTCCGGAACATACAGCATTACACTCCGCAAGAGGACAGTTTCTTTCAGAAATGTGGCATTTTATCACAGATACACCATTTTTATGCCCAGTAGAGCTCCTTTTCTCCCAGAAATAGCACTGCTCTTAGGAAGAGCTCCCATTTTCTAACCAAAATGCTGCTTTACACTCCTCAAGATCACACTTACCCCCATCAAGATGGCAGTGTCACAGAAATACCAGCTTCTGCCCCCAAAATGGGACTTTGGCTCTCCAAAACAAGACATTTTCTCCCAGAAATACCAGGACTCTTAGAAATACCTCACGTTTCATCTCAAGAATACTGCTTTCCACTCCTCAAGATCACACTGACTCCCATCACAATGGCCTTTTCTCCCACATACACCAGCTTTCTCCCAAATACACGACATTTTCTCCCACATACACCCGTTTTCTCCCAAAGATGGGACATATTCTCCCAGAAATGCCAGCTTATTCTTTAACAAACGGCCTTTTTTCCCCAAAATACCAGCCTTTTCCCTCTCTAGCATCTGTTTCCTCACCAATACCTGGCATTTTCTCCCAGAAACACCAGCTTTCTCACAGATACATCACCTTCCCCCCCCCACATCAGACCTCTTCTCCCAGAAATACCAGGACTCTGCTGAATATTTCCCATTTCCTCCGGAACATACAGCATTACACTCCGCAAGAGGACAGTTTCTTTCAGAAATGTGGCATTTTATCACAGATACACCATTTTTATGCCCAGTAGAGCTCCTTTTCTCCCAGAAATAGCACTGCTCTTAGGAAGAGCTCCCATTTTCTAACCAAAATGCTGCTTTACACTCCTCAAGATCACACTTACCCCCATCAAGATGGCAGTGTCAGAGAAATACCAGCTTCTGCCCCCAAAATGGGACTTTGGCTCTCCAAAACAAGACATTTTCTCCCAGAAATACCAGGACTCTTAGAAATACCTCACGTTTCATCTCAAGAATACTGCTTTCCACTCCTCAAGATCACACTGACTCCCATCACAATGGCCTTTTCTCCCACATACACCAGCTTTCTCCCAAATACACGACATTTTCTCCCACATACACCCGTTTTCTCCCAAAGATGGGACATATTCTCCCAGAAATGCCAGCTTATTCTTTAACAAACAGCCTTTTTTCCCCAAAATACCAGCCTTTTCCCTCTCTAGCATCTGTTTCCTCACCAATACCTGGCATTTTCTCCCAGAAACACCAGCTTTCTCACAGATACATCACCTTCCCCCCCCCACATCAGACCTCTTCTCCCAGAAATACCAGGACTCTGCTGAATATTTCCCATTTCCTCCGGAACATACAGCATTACACTCCGCAAGAGGACAGTTTCTTTCAGAAATGTGGCATTTTATCACAGATACACCATTTTTATGCCCAGTAGAGCTCCTTTTCTCCCAGAAATAGCACTGCTCTTAGGAAGAGCTCCCATTTTCTAACCAAAATGCTGCTTTACACTCCTCAAGATCACACTTACCCCCATCAAGATGGCAGTGTCACAGAAATACCAGCTTCTGCCCCCAAAATGGGACTTTGGCTCTCCAAAACAAGACATTTTCTCCCAGAAATACCAGGACTCTTAGAAATACCTCACGTTTCATCTCAAGAATACTGCTTTCCACTCCTCAAGATCACACTGACTCCCATCACAATGGCCTTTTCTCCCACATACACCAGCTTTCTCCCAAATACACGACATTTTCTCCCACATACACCCGTTTTCTCCCAAAGATGGGACATATTCTCCCAGAAATGCCAGCTTATTCTTTAACAAACGGCCTTTTTTCCCCAAAATACCAGCCTTTTCCCTCTCTAGCATCTGTTTCCTCACCAATACCTGGCATTTTCTCCCAGAAACACCAGCTTTCTCACAGATACATCACCTTCCCCCCCCCACATCAGACCTCTTCTCCCAGAAATACCAGGACTCTGCTGAATATTTCCCATTTCCTCCGGAACATACAGCATTACACTCCGCAAGAGGACAGTTTCTTTCAGAAATGTGGCATTTTATCACAGATACACCATTTTTATGCCCAGTAGAGCTCCTTTTCTCCCAGAAATAGCACTGCTCTTAGGAAGAGCTCCCATTTTCTAACCAAAATGCTGCTTTACACTCCTCAAGATCACACTTACCCCCATCAAGATGGCAGTGTCACAGAAATACCAGCTTCTGCCCCCAAAATGGGACTTTGGCTCTCCAAAACAAGACATTTTCTCCCAGAAATACCAGGACTCTTAGAAATACCTCACGTTTCATCTCAAGAATACTGCTTTCCACTCCTCAAGATCACACTGACTCCCATCACAATGGCCTTTTCTCCCACATACACCAGCTTTCTCCCAAATACACGACATTTTCTCCCACATACACCCGTTTTCTCCCAAAGATGGGACATATTCTCCCAGAAATGCCAGCTTATTCTTTAACAAACGGCCTTTTTTCCCCAAAATACCAGCCTTTTCCCTCTCTAGCATCTGTTTCCTCACCAATACCTGGCATTTTCTCCCAGAAACACCAGCTTTCTCACAGATACATCACCTTCCCCCCCCCACATCAGACCTCTTCTCCCAGAAATACCAGGACTCTGCTGAATATTTCCCATTTCCTCCGGAACATACAGCATTACACTCCGCAAGAGGACAGTTTCTTTCAGAAATGTGGCATTTTATCACAGATACACCATTTTTATGCCCAGTAGAGCTCCTTTTCTCCCAGAAATAGCACTGCTCTTAGGAAGAGCTCCCATTTTCTAACCAAAATGCTGCTTTACACTCCTCAAGATCACACTTACCCCCATCAAGATGGCAGTGTCACAGAAATACCAGCTTCTGCCCCCAAAATGGGACTTTGGCTCTCCAAAACAAGACATTTTCTCCCAGAAATACCAGGACTCTTAGAAATACCTCACGTTTCATCTCAAGAATACTGCTTTCCACTCCTCAAGATCACACTGACTCCCATCACAATGGCCTTTTCTCCCACATACACCAGCTTTCTCCCAAATACACGACATTTTCTCCCACATACACCCGTTTTCTCCCAAAGATGGGACATATTCTCCCAGAAATGCCAGCTTATTCTTTAACAAACGGCCTTTTTTCCCCAAAATACCAGCCTTTTCCCTCTCTAGCATCTGTTTCCTCACCAATACCTGGCATTTTCTCCCAGAAACACCAGCTTTCTCACAGATACATCACCTTCCCCCCCCCACATCAGACCTCTTCTCCCAGAAATACCAGGACTCTGCTGAATATTTCCCATTTCCTCCGGAACATACAGCATTACACTCCGCAAGAGGACAGTTTCTTTCAGAAATGTGGCATTTTATCACAGATACACCATTTTTATGCCCAGTAGAGCTCCTTTTCTCCCAGAAATAGCACTGCTCTTAGGAAGAGCTCCCATTTTCTAACCAAAATGCTGCTTTACACTCCTCAAGATCACACTTACCCCCATCAAGATGGCAGTGTCACAGAAATACCAGCTTCTGCCCCCAAAATGGGACTTTGGCTCTCCAAAACAAGACATTTTCTCCCAGAAATACCAGGACTCTTAGAAATACCTCACGTTTCATCTCAAGAATACTGCTTTCCACTCCTCAAGATCACACTGACTCCCATCACAATGGCCTTTTCTCCCACATACACCAGCTTTCTCCCAAATACACGACATTTTCTCCCACATACACCCGTTTTCTCCCAAAGATGGGACATATTCTCCCAGAAATGCCAGCTTATTCTTTAACAAACGGCCTTTTTTCCCCAAAATACCAGCCTTTTCCCTCTCTAGCATCTGTTTCCTCACCAATACCTGGCATTTTCTCCCAGAAACACCAGCTTTCTCACAGATACATCACCTTCCCCCCCCCACATCAGACCTCTTCTCCCAGAAATACCAGGACTCTGCTGAATATTTCCCATTTCCTCCGGAACATACAGCATTACACTCCGCAAGAGGACAGTTTCTTTCAGAAATGTGGCATTTTATCACAGATACACCATTTTTATGCCCAGTAGAGCTCCTTTTCTCCCAGAAATAGCACTGCTC